>NC_088222.1:3696091-3727324 GCF_036934945.1 Oncorhynchus masou masou | reverse complement strand
TAATCCATATTTCCCTCACACAAGGTTATCCATCTTTCCCTCACACAATGTTATCCATCTTTCCCTCACACAATGTTATCCATCTTTCCCTCACACAAGGTTATCCATCTTTCCCTCACACAAGGTTATCCATCTTTACCTCACACAAGGTTATCCATCTTTCCCTCACACAAGGTTATCCATCTTTACCTCACACAAGGTAATCCATCTTTCCTCACACAAGGTTATCCATCTTTCCTCACAATGTTATCCATCTTTACCTCACACAAGGTAATCCATCTTTCCTCACACAAGGTTATGCATCTTTCCTCACACAATGTTATCCATCTTTCCCTCACACAAGGTTATCCATCTTTACCTCACACAAGGTTATCCATCTTTCCCTCACACAAGGTTATCCATCTTTCCCTCACACAAGGTTATCCATCTTTCCCTCACACAATGTTATCCATCTTTCCCTCACACAAGGTTATCCATCTTTCCCTCACACAATGTTATCCATCTTTCCCTCACACAAGGTTATCCATCTTTCCCTCACACAAGGTTATCCATCTTTCCCTCACACAAGGTTATCCATCTTTCCCTCACACAATGTTATCCATTTTTCCCTCACACAAGGTTATCCATCTTTCCCTCACACAATGTTATCCATCTTTCCCTCACACAAGGTTATCCATCTTTCCTCACACAAGGTTATCCATCTTTCCCTCACACAATGTTATCCATCTTTCCCTCACACAATGTTATCCATCTTTCTCTCACACAAGGTTATCCATCTTTCCCTCACACAATGTTATCCATCTTTCCCTCACACAAGGTTATCCATCCTTCCCTCACACAATGTTATCCATCTTTCCCTCACACAAGGTTATCCATCTTTCCCTCACACAAGGTTATCCATCTTTCCTCACACAAGGTTATCCATCTTTCCCTCACACAAGGTTATCCATCTTTCCTCACACAAGGTTATCCATCTTTCCCTCACACAATGTTATCCATCTTTCCCTCACACAAGGTTATCCATCTTTCCCTCACACAAGGTTATCCATCTTTCCCTCACACAAGGTTATCCATCTTTCCCTAACACAAGGTTATCCATCTTTCCCTCACATAAGGTTATCCATCTTTCCCTCACACAATGTTATCCATCTTTCCCTCACACAAGGTTATCCATCTTTTCCTAACACAAGGTTATCCATCTTTCCCTCACACAAGGTTATCCATCTTTCCCTCACACAATGTTATCCATCTTTCCCTCACACAAGGTTATCCATCTTTCCCTCACACAAGGTTATCCATCTTTCCCTCACACAATGTTATCCATCTTTCCCTCACACAAGGTTATCCATCTTTCCCTCACACAAGGTTATCCATCTTTACCTCACACAAGGTTATCCATCTTTCCCTCACACAAGGTTATCCATCTTTACCTCACACAAGGTAATCCATCTTTCCTCACACAAGGTTATCCATCTTTCCTCACACAATGTTATCCATCTTTACCTCACACAAGGTAATCCATCTTTCCTCACACAAGGTTATGCATCTTTCCTCACACAATGTTATCCATCTTTCCCTCACACAAGGTTATCCATCTTTACCTCACACAAGGTTATCCATCTTTCCCTCACACAATGTTATCCATCTTTCCCTCACACAAGGTTATCCATCTTTCCCTCACACAAGGTTATCCATCTTTCCCTCACACAAGGTTATCCATCTTTCCTCACACAAGGTTATCCATCTTTCCCTCACACAAGGTTATCCATCTTTCCTCACACAAGGTTATCCATCTTTCCCTCATACAATGTTATCCATCTTTCCCTCACACAAGGTTATCCATCTTTCCCTCACACAAGGTTATCCATCTTTCCCTCACACAATGTTATCCATCTTTCCCTCACACAAGTTTATCCATCCTTCCCTCACACAATGTTATCCATCTTTCCCTCACACAAGGTTATCGATCTTTCCCTCACACAAGTTTATCCATCTTTCCCTAACACAAGGTTATCCATCTTTCCCTCACACAAGGTTATCCATCTTTCCCTCACACAATGTTATCCATCTTTCCCTCACACAATGTTATCCATCTTTCCCTCACACAATGTTATCCATCTTTCCCTCACACAATGTTATCCATCTTTCCCTCACACAAGGTTATCCATCTTTCCCTCACACAATGTTATCCATCTTTCCCTCACAAGGTTATCCATCTTTCCCTCACACAATGTTATCCATCTTTCCCTCACACAAGGTTATCCATCTTTCCCTCACACAAGGTTATCCATCTTTCCTCACACAATGTTATCCATCTTTCCCTCACACAATGTTATCCATCTTTCCCTCACACAAGGTTATCCATCTTTCCCTCACACAAGGTTATCCATCTTTCCCTCACACAATGTTATCCATCTTTCCCTCACACAAGGTTATCCATCCTTCCCTCACACAATGTTATCCGTCTTTCCCTCACACATGTTTATCAATCTTTCCCTCACACAAGGTTATCCATCTTTCCCTCACACAAGGTTATCCATCCTTCCCTCACACAATGTTATCCATCTTTCCCTCACACAAGGTTATCCATCTTTCCCTCACACAAGGTTATCCATCTTTCCCTCACACAATGTTATCCATCTTTCCCTCACACAAGTTTGTCCATCCTTCCCTCACACAATGTTATCCATCTTTCCCTCACACAAGGTTATCCATCTTTCCCTCACACAAGGTTATCCATCTTTCCTCACACAAGGTTATCCATCTTTCCCTCACACAAGGTTATCCATCTTTCCTCACACAAGGTTATCCATCTTTCCCTCACACAATGTTATCCATCTTTCCCTCACACAAGGTTATCCATCTTTCCCTCACACAAGGTTATCCATCTTTCCCTCACACAATGTTATCCATCTTTCCCTCACACAAGCTTATCCATCCATCCCTCACACAATGTTATCCATCTTTCCCTCACACAAGGTTATCGATCTTTCCCTCA
Organism: Oncorhynchus masou masou; assembly: GCF_036934945.1. NCBI lineage: Eukaryota > Metazoa > Chordata > Actinopteri > Salmoniformes > Salmonidae > Oncorhynchus > Oncorhynchus masou. The sequence continues at coordinate 3,724,326 of NC_088222.1, read as the reverse complement.
CACAAGTTTATCCATCTTTCCCTAACACAAGGTTATCCATCTTTCCCTCACACAAGGTTATCCATCTTTCCCTCACACAATGTTATCCATCTTTCCCTCACACAAGGTTATCCATCTTTCCCTCACACAAGGATATCCATCTTTCCCTCACACAATGTTATCCATCTTTCCCTCACACAATGTTATCCATCTTTCCCTCACACAATGTTATCCATCTTTCCCTCACACAATGTTATCCATCTTTCCCTCACACAAGGTTATCCATCTTTCCCTCACACAATGTTATCCATCTTTCCCTCACACAAGGTTATCCATCTTTCCCTCACACAATGTTATCCATCTTTCCCTCACACAAGGTTATCCATCTTTCCCTCACACAAGGTTATCCATCTTTCCCTCACACAATGTTATCCATCTTTCCCTCACACAAGGTTATCCATCCTTCCCTCACACAATGATATCCATCTTTCCCTCACACATGTTTATCAATCTTTCCCTCACACAAGTTTATCCATCTTTCCCTAACACAAGGTTATCCATCTTTCCCTCACACAAGGTTATCCATCTTTCCCTCACACAATGTTATCCATCTTTCCCTCACACAATGTTATCCATCTTTCCCTCACACAATGTTATCCATCTTTCCCTCACACAATGTTATCCATCTTTCCTCACCCAAGGTTATCCATCTTTCCTCACACAAGGTTATCCATCTTTCCCTCACACAAGGTTATCCATCTTTCCCTCACACAGGTTATCCATCTTTCCCTCACACAATGTTATCCATCTTTCCCTCACACAATGTTATCCATCTTTCCCTCACACAAGGTTATCCATCTTTCCCTCACACAAGGTTATCCATCTTTCCCTCACACAATGTTATCCATCTTTCCCTCACACAAGGTTATCCATCTTTCCCTCACACAAGGTTATCCATCTTTACCTCACACAAGGTTATCAATCTTTCCCTCACACAAGGTTATCCATCTTTACCTCACACAAGGTAATCCATCTTTCCGCACACAAGGTAATCGATCTTTCCTCACACAAGGTTATGCATCTTTCCCTCACACAAGGTTATCCATCTTTACCTCACACAAGGTTATCCATCTTTCCTCACACAAGGTTATCCATCTTTCCCTCACACAATGTTATCCATCTTTCCCTCACACAAGGTTATCCATCTTTCCCTCACACAAGGTTATCCATCTTTCCCTCACACAATGTTATCCATCTTTCCCTCACACAAGTTTATCCATCCATCCCTCACACAATGTTATCCATCTTTCCCTCACACAAGGTTATCGATCTTTCCCTCACACAAGTTTATCCATCTTTCCCTAACACAAGGTTATCCATCTTTCCCTCACACAAGGTTATCCATCTTTCCCTCACACAATGTTATCCATCTTTCCCTCACACAAGGTTATCCATCCTTCCCTCACACAAGGATATCCATCTTTCCCTCACACAATGTTATCCATATTTCCCTCACACAATGTTATCCATCTTTCCCTCACACAATGTTATCCATCTTTCCCTCACACAATGTTATCCATCTTTCCCTCACACAAGGTTATCCATCTTTCCCTCACACAATGTTATCCATCTTTCCCTCACACAAGGTTATCCATCTTTCCCTCACACAAGGTTATCCATCTTTCCCTCACACAAGGTTATCCATCTTTCCCTCACACAAGGTTATCCATCTTTCCCTCACACAGGTTATCTATCTTTCCCTCACACAATGTTATCCATCTTTCCCTCACACAATGTTATCCATCTTTCCCTCACACAATGTTATCCATCTTTCCCTCACACAAGGTTATCCATCTTTCCCTCACACAATGTTATCCATCTTTCCCTCACACAAGGTTATCCATCTTTCCCTCACACAATGTTATCCATCTTTCCCTCACACAAGGTTATCCATCTTTCCCTCACACAAGGTTATCCATCTTTACCTCACACAAGGTTATCCATCTTTCCCTCACACAAGGTTATCCATCTTTACCTCACACAAGGTAATCCATCTTTCCGCACACAAGGTAATCGATCTTTCCTCACACAAGGTTATGCATCTTTCCCTCACACAAGGTTATCCATCTTTACCTCACACAAGGTTATCCATCTTTCCTCACACAAGGTTATCCATCTTTCCCTCACACAATGTTATCCATCTTTCCCTCACACAAGGTTATCCATATTTCCCTCACACAAGGTTATCCATCTTTCCCTCACACAATGTTATCCATCTTTCCCTCACACAAGTTTATCCATCCATCCCTCACACAATGTTATCCATCTTTCCCTCACACAAGGTTATCGATCTTTCCCTCACACAAGTTTATCCATCTTTCCCTAACACAAGGTTATCCATCTTTCCCTCACACAAGGTTATCCATCTTTCCCTCACACAATGTTATCCATCTTTCCCTCACACAAGGTTATCCATCTTTCCCTCACACAAGGATATCCATCTTTCCCTCACACAATGTTATCCATCTTTCCCTCACACAAGGTTATCCATCTTTCCCTCACACAATGTTATCCATCTTTCCCTCACACAATGTTATCCATCTTTCCCTCACACAAGTTTATCCATCCATCCCTCACACAATGTTATCCATCTTTCCCTCACACAAGGTTATCGATCTTTCCCTCACACAAGTTTATCCATCTTTCCCTAACACAAGGTTATCCATCTTTCCCTCACACAAGGTTATCCATCTTTCCCTCACACAATGTTATCCATCTTTCCCTCACACAGGTTATCCATCTTTCCCTCACACAATGTTATCCATCTTTCCCTCACACAATGTTATCCATCTTTCCCTCACACAAGGTTATCCATCTTTCCCTCACACAAGGTTATCCATCTTTCCCTCACACAATGTTATCCATCTTTCCCTCACACAAGGTTATCCATCTTTCCCTCACACAAGGTTATCCATCTTTACCTCACACAAGGTTATCCATCTTTCCCTCACACAAGGTTATCCATCTTTACCTCACACAAGGTAATCCATCTTTCCGCACACAAGGTAATCGATCTTTCCTCACACAAGGTTATGCATCTTTCCCTCACACAAGGTTATCCATCTTTACCTCACACAAGGTTATCCATCTTTCCTCACACAAGGTTATCCATCTTTCCCTCACACATGTTTATCCATCTTTCCCTCACACAAGGTTATCCATCTTTCCCTCACACAAGGTTATCCATCTTTCCCTCACACAATGTTATCCATCTTTCCCTCACACAAGTTTATCCATCCATCCCTCACACAATGTTATCCATCTTTCCCTCACACAAGGTTATCGATCTTTCCCTCACACAAGTTTATCCATCTTTCCCTAACACAAGGTTATCCATCTTTCCCTCACACAAGGTTATCCATCTTTCCCTCACACAATGTTATCCATCTTTCCCTCACACAAGGTTATCCATCTTTCCCTCACACAAGGATATCCATCTTTCCCTCACACAATGTTATCCATCTTTCCCTCACACAAGTTTATCCATCTTTCCCTAACACAAGGTTATCCATCTTTCCCTCACACAAGGTTATCCATCTTTCCCTCACACAATGTTATCCATCTTTCCCTCACACAAGGTTATCCATCTTTCCCTCACACAAGGTTATCGATCTTTCCCTCACACAAGTTTATCCATCTTTCCCTAACACAAGGTTATCCATCTTTCCCTCACACAAGGTTATCCATCTTTCCCTCACACAATGTTATCCATCTTTCCCTCACACAGGTTATCCATCTTTCCCTCACACAATGTTATCCATCTTTCCCTCACACAATGTTATCCATCTTTCCCTCACACAAGGTTATCCATCTTTCCCTCACACAAGGTTATCCATCTTTCCCTCACACAATGTTATCCATCTTTCCCTCACACAAGGTTATCCATCTTTCCCTCACACAAGGTTATCCATCTTTACCTCACACAAGGTTATCCATCTTTCCCTCACACAAGGTTATCCATCTTTACCTCACACAAGGTAATCCATCTTTCCGCACACAAGGTAATCGATCTTTCCTCACACAAGGTTATGCATCTTTCCCTCACACAAGGTTATCCATCTTTACCTCACACAAGGTTATCCATCTTTCCCTCACACAAGGTTATCCATCTTTCCCTCACACAATGTTATCCATCTTTCCCTCACACAAGTTTATCCATCCATCCCTCACACAATGTTATCCATCTTTCCCTCACACAAGGTTATCGATCTTTCCCTCACACAAGTTTATCCATCTTTCCCTAACACAAGGTTATCCATCTTTCCCTCACACAAGGTTATCCATCTTTCCCTCACACAATGTTATCCATCTTTCCCTCACACAAGGTTATCCATCTTTCCCTCACACAAGGATATCCATCTTTCCCTCACACAATGTTATCCATCTTTCCCTCACACAATGTTATCCATCTTTCCCTCACACAATGTTATCCATCTTTCCCTCACACAATGTTATCCATCTTTCCCTCACACAAGGTTATCCATCTTTCCCTCACACAATGTTATCCATCTTTCCCTCACACAAGGTTATCCATCTTTCCCTCACACAATGTTATCCATCTTTCCCTCACACAAGGTTATCCATCTTTCCCTAACACAAGGTTATCCATCTTTCCCTCACATAAGGTTATCCATCTTTCCCTCACACAATGTTATCCATCTTTCCCTCACACAAGGTTATCCATCTTTCCCTCACACAAGGTTATCCATCTTTCCCTCACACAAGGTTATCCATCTTTCCCTCACACAATGTTATCCATCTTTCCCTCACACAAGGTTATCCATCTTTCCCTCACACAAGGTTATCCATCTTTCCCTCACACAATGTTATCCATCTTTCCCTCACACAAGGTTATCCATCTTTCCCTCACACAAGGTTATCCATCTTTACCTCACACAAGGTTATCCATCTTTCCCTCACACAAGGTTATCCATCTTTACCTCACACAAGGTAATCCATCTTTCCTCACACAAGGTTATCCATCTTTCCTCACACAATGTTATCCATCTTTACCTCACACAAGGTAATCCATCTTTCCTCACACAAGGTTATGCATCTTTCCTCACACAATGTTATCCATCTTTCCCTCACACAAGGTTATCCATCTTTACCTCACACAAGGTTATCCATCTTTCCCTCACACAATGTTATCCATCTTTCCCTCACACAAGGTTATCCATCTTTCCCTCACACAAGGTTATCCATCTTTCCCTCACACAAGGTTATCCATCTTTCCCTCACACAATGTTATCCATCTTTCCCTCACACAAGGTTATCCATCTTTCCCTCACACAAGGTTATCCATCTTTCCCTCACACAATGTTATCCATCTTTCCCTCACACAAGGTTATCCATCTTTCCCTCACACAAGGTTATCCATCTTTCCCTCACACAAGGTTATCCATCTTTCCCTCACACAATGTTATCCATTTTTCCCTCACACAAGGTTATCCATCTTTCCCTCACACAAGGTTATCCATCTTTCCCTCACACAAGGTTATCCATCTTTCCTCACACAAGGTTATCCATCTTTCCCTCACACAATGTTATCCATCTTTCCCTCACACAAGGTTATCCATCTTTCCCTCACACAATGTTATCCATCTTTCCCTCACACAAGGTTATCCATCTTTCCCTCACACAAGGTTATCCATCTTTCCCTCACACAATGTTATCCATCTTTCCCTCACACAAGTTTATCCATCCTTCCCTCACACAATGTTATCCATCTTTCCCTCACACAAGGTTATCCATCTTTCCCTCACACAAGGTTATCCATCTTTCCTCACACAAGGTTATCCATCTTTCCCTCACACAAGGTTATCCATCTTTCCTCACACAAGGTTATCCATCTTTCCCTCACACAATGTTATCCATCTTTCCCTCACACAAGGTTATCCATCTTTCCCTCACACAAGGTTATCCATCTTTCCCTCACACAATGTTATCCATCTTTCCCTCACACAAGTTTATCCATCCTTCCCTCACACAATGTTATCCATCTTTCCCTCACACAAGGTTATCCATCTTTCCCTCACACAAGTTTATCCATCTTTCCCTAACACAAGGTTATCCATCTTTCCCTCACACAAGGTTATCCATCTTTCCCTCACACAATGTTATCCATCTTTCCCTCACACAAGGTTATCCATCTTTCCCTCACACAAGGATATCCATCTTTCCCTCACACAATGTTATCCATCTTTCCCTCACACAATGTTATCCATCTTTCCCTCACACAATGTTATCCATCTTTCCCTCACACAATGTTATCCATCTTTCCCTCACACAAGGTTATCCATCTTTCCCTCACACAATGTTATCCATCTTTCCCTCACACAATGTTATCCATCTTTCCCTCACACAAGGTTATCCATCTTTCCCTCACACAAGGTTATCCATCTTTCCCTCACACAATGTTATCCATCTTTCCCTCACACAAGGTTATCCATCCTTCCCTCACACAATGTTATCCATCTTTCCCTCACACAAGGTTATCCATCTTTCCCTCACACAAGGTTATCCATCTTTCCCTCACACAAGGTTATCCATCTTTCCCTCACACAATGTTATCCATCTTTCCCTCACACAAGGTTATCCATCCTTCCCTCACACAATGTTATCCGTCTTTCCCTCACACATGTTTATCAATCTTTCCCTCACACAAGTTTATCCATCTTTCCCTCACACAATGTTATCCATCTTTCCCTCACACAATGTTATCCATCTTTCCCTCACACAATGTTATCCATCTTTCCCTCACACAATGTTATCCATCTTTCCCTCACACAATGTTATCCATCTTTCCCTCACACAATGTTATCCATCTTTCCCTCACCCAAGGTTATCCATCTTTCCCTCACACAAGGTTATCCATCTATCCCTCACACAAGGTTATCCATCTTTCCCTCACACAAGGTTATCCATCCTTCCCTCACAAAATGTTATCCATCTTTCCCTCACACAAGGTTATCCATCTTTCCCTCACACAAGGTTATCCATCTTTCCCTCACACAATGTTATCCATCTTTCCCTCACACAAGTTTATCCATCCTTCCCTCACACAATGTTATCCATCTTTCCCTCACACAAGGTTATCCATCTTTCCCTCACACAAGGTTATCCATCTTTCCTCACACAAGGTTATCCATCTTTCCCTCACACAAGGTTATCCATCTTTCCCTCACACAATGTTATCCATCTTTCCCTCACACAAGTTTATCCATCCATCCCTCACACAATGTTATCCATCTTTCCCTCACACAAGGATATCCATCTTTCCCTCACACAATGTTATCCATCTTTCCCTCACACAATGTTATCCATCTTTCCCTCACACAATGTTATCCATCTTTCCCTCACACAATGTTATCCATCTTTCCCTCACACAAGGTTATCCATCTTTCCCTCACACAATGTTATCCATCTTTCCCTCACACAAGGTTATCCATCTTTCCCTCACACAATGTTATCCATCTTTCCCTCACACAAGGTTATCCATCTTTCCCTCACACAAGGTTATCCATCTTTCCCTCACACAATGTTATCCATCTTTCCCTCACACAAGGTTATCCATCCTTCCCTCACACAATGTTATCCATCTTTCCCTCACACATGTTTATCAATCTTTCCCTCACACAAGTTTATCCATCTTTCCCTAACACAAGGTTATCCATCTTTCCCTCACACAAGGTTATCCATCTTTCCCTCACACAATGTTATCCATCTTTCCCTCACACAATGTTATCCATCTTTCCCTCACACAATGTTATCCATCTTTCCCTCACACAATGTTATCCATCTTTCCCTCACCCAAGGTTATCCATCTTTCCCTCACACAAGGTTATCCATCTTTCCCTCACACAAGGTTATCCATCTTTCCCTCACACAAGGTTATCCATCCTTCCCTCACACAAGGTTATCCATCTTTCCCTAACACAAGGTTATCCATCTTTCCCTCACATAAGGTTATCCATCTTTCCCTCACACAATGTTATCCATCTTTCCCTCACACAAGGTTATCCATCTTTCCCTCACACAAGGTTATCCATCTTTCCCTCACACAAGGTTATCCATCTTTCCCTCACACAATGTTATCCATCTTTCCCTCACACAAGGTTATCCATCTTTCCCTCACACAAGGTTATCCATCTTTCCCTCACACAATGTTATCCATCTTTCCCTCACACAAGGTTATCCATCTTTCACTCACACAAGGTTATCCATCTTTCCTCACACAAGGTTATCCATCTTTCCCTCACACAATGTTATCCATCTTTCCCTCACACAAGGTTATCCATCTTTCCCTCACACAATGTTATCCATCTTTCCCTCACACAAGGTTATCCATCTTTCCCTAACACAAGGTTATCCATCTTTCCCTCACACAAGGTTATCCATCTTTCCCTCACACAAGGTTATCCATCTTTCCCTCACACAATGTTATCCATCTTTCCCTCACACAAGGTTATCCATCCTTCCCTCACACAATGTTATCCATCTTTCCCTCACACAATGTTATCCATCTTTCCCTCACACAATGTTATCCATCTTTCCCTCACACAAGTTTATCCATCGTTCCCTCACACAATGTTATCCGTCTTTCCCTCACACATGTTTATCAATCTTTCCCTCACACAAGTTTATCCATCTTTCCCTAACACAAGGTTATCCATCTTTCCCTCACACAAGGTTATCCATCTTTCCCTCACACAATGTTATCCATCTTTCCCTCACACAATGTTATCCATCTTTCCCTCACACAATGTTATCCATCTTTCCCTCACACAATGTTATCCATCTTTCCCTCACCCAAGGTTATCCATCTTTCCCTCACACAATGTTATCCATCTTTCCCTCACACAAGGTTATCCATCTTTCCCTCACACAAGGTTATCCATCCTTCCCTCACACAAGGTTATCCATCTTTCCCTAACACAAGGTTATCCATCTTTCCCTCACATAAGGTTATCCATCTTTCCCTCACATAAGGTTATCCATCTTTCCCTCACACAAGGTTATCCATCTTTCCCTCACACAATGTTATCCATCTTTCCCTCACACAAGTTTATCCATCGTTCCCTCACACAATGTTATCCATCTTTCCCTCACACAAGGTTATCGATCTTTCCCTCACACAAGTTTATCCATCTTTCCCTAACACAAGGTTATCCATCTTTCCCTCACACAAGGTTATCCATCTTTCCCTCACACAATGTTATCCATCTTTCCCTCACACAATGTTATCCATCTTTCCCTCACACAAGTTTATCCATCGTTCCCTCACACAATGTTATCCGTCTTTCCCTCACACATGTTTATCAATCTTTCCCTCACACAAGTTTATCCATCTTTCCCTAACACAAGGTTATCCATCTTTCCCTCACACAAGGTTATCCATCTTTCCCTCACACAATGTTATCCATCTTTCCCTCACACAATGTTATCCATCTTTCCCTCACACAATGTTATCCATCTTTCCCTCACACAATGTTATCCATCTTTCCCTCACCCAAGGTTATCCATCTTTCCCTCACACAATGTTATCCATCTTTCCCTCACACAAGGTTATCCATCTTTCCCTCACACAAGGTTATCCATCCTTCCCTCACACAAGGTTATCCATCTTTCCCTAACACAAGGTTATCCATCTTTCCCTCACATAAGGTTATCCATCTTTCCCTCACACAATGTTATCCATCTTTCCCTCACACAAGGTTATCCATCTTTCCCTCACACAAGGTTATCCATCTTTCCCTCACACAAGGTTATCCATCTTTCCCTCACACAATGTTATCCATCTTTCCCTCACACAATGTTATCCATCTTTCCCTCACACAATGTTATCCATCTTTCCCTCACACAAGGTTATCCATCTTTCCCTCACACAATGTTATCCATCTTTCCCTCACACAAGGTTATCCATCTTTCCCTCACACGATGTTATCCATCTTTCCCTCACACAAGGTTATCCATCTTTCCCTCACACAAGGTTATCCATCTTTCCCTCACACAATGTTATCCATCTTTCCCTCACACAAGGTTATCCATCCTTCCCTCACACAATGTTATCCGTCTTTCCCTCACACATGTTTATCAATCTTTCCCTCACACAAGTTTATCCATCTTTCCCTAACACAAGGTTATCCATCTTTCCCTCACACAAGGTTATCCATCTTTCCCTCACACAATGTTATCCATCTTTCCCTCACACAATGTTATCCATCTTTCCCTCACACAATGTTATCCATCTTTCCCTCACACAATGTTATCCATCTTTCCCTCACCCAAGGTTATCCATCTTTCCCTCACACAATGTTATCCATCTTTCCCTCACACAAGGTTATCCATCTTTCCCTCACACAAGGTTATCCATCCTTCCCTCACACAAGGTTATCCATCTTTCCCTAACACAAGGTTATCCATCTTTCCCTCACATAAGGTTATCCATCTTTCCCTCACACAATGTTATCCATCTTTCCCTCACACAAGGTTATCCATCTTTCCCTCACACAAGGTTATCCATCTTTCCCTCACACAAGGTTATCCATCTTTCCCTCACACAATGTTATCCATCTTTCCCTCACACAAGGTTATCCATCTTTCCCTCACACAAGGTTATCCATCTTTACCTCACACAAGGTTATCCATCTTTCCCTCACACAAGGTTATCCATCTTTCCCTCACACAAGGTTATCCATCTTTCCCTCACACAAGGTTATCCATCTTTCCCTAACACAAGGTTATCCATCTTGTTAGCGTATTAACTTAAACGTTAGTCAATTCTTCAGATTTCCCCAATTGCTTATTGTTATTTATTCAGTCCCTCTGAGCATGAAGGGGCATAAGCTTATTTTCCAGATGCCTAGAGGGGTGTGTGTGTGTGTGTGTGTGTGTTTTTAAAGTGTGGTGTCATCAGAGGTGTGTGTGGGGGGAATACGCTTCTCATCTGATATGCTTCAATGAGTGTGTGTCTGTCTGCCAGTCATATCTACCAAGGCTTCTCTCTTTAGACACAGTGTTACACACACACACGTCTGCACACACACACACGCACAAACACACACACGTCTGCACACACACACACACGCACAAACACACACACGTCTGCACACACACACACGCACAAACACACACACGTCTACACAAACATACACACACACACACACACACAGACACACACACACAGACACACACACACACACACACACACACACACACACACACACACACACACACACACACACACACACACACACACACACACACACACACACACACACACACACACACACATAGATCTAACCTTGAGTTAAGAGTTCGTTCTGGTCACAATGAGTGCATCGTATTATTCCCCCTCTCTCCTGTTCTCCTGGTTACTATGGTAAAACTTCAAGACACCTGTCTCCTGTTCTCCTGGTTACTATGGTAAAACTTCAAGACACCAGTCTCCTGTTCTCCTGGTTACTATGGTAAAACCTTAAGACACCTGTCTCATGTTCTCCTGGTTACTATGGTAAAACCTCAAGACACCTGTCTCCTGTTCTCCTGGTTACTATGGTAAAACTTCAAGACACCTGTCTCCTGTTCTCCTGGTTACTCTGGTAAAACTTCAAGACACCTGTCTCCTGTTCTCCTGGTTACTATGGTAAAACCTCAAGACATCTGTCTCATGTTCTCCTGGTTACTATGGTAATACCTCAAGACACTTGTCTCCTGTTCTCCTGGTTACTATGGTAAAACTTCAAGACACCTGTCTCCTGTTCTCCTGGTTACTATGGTAAAACTTCAAGACACCTGTCTCCTGTTCTCCTGGTTACTATGGTAAAACTTCAAGACACCTGTCTCCTGTTCTCCTGGTTACTATGGTAAAACCTCAAGACACCTGTCTCATGTTCTCCTGGTTACTATGGTAAAACCTCAAGACACCTGTCTCCTGTTCTCCTGGTTACTGTGGTAATACCTCAAGACACTTGTCTCCTGTTCTCCTGGTTACTATGGTAAAACCTTAAGACACCTGTCTCATGTTCTCCTGGTTACTATGGTAAAACCTCAAGACACCTGTCTCCTGTTCTCCTGGTTACTATGGTAAAACCTCAAGACACCTGTCTCATGTTCTCCTGGTTACTATGGTAAAACCTCAAGACACCTGTCTCATGTTCTCCTGGTTACTATGGTAAAACCTTAAGACACCTGTCTCATGTTCTCCTGGTTACTATGGTAAAACCTCAAGACACCTGTCTCCTGTTCTCCTGGTTACTATGGTAAAACCTCAAGACACCTGTCTCATGTTCTCCTGGTTACTATGGTAAAACCTCAAGACACCTGTCTCATGTTCTCCTGGTTACTATGGTAAAACCTCAAGACACCTGTCTCATGTTCTCCTGGTTACTATGGTAATACCTCAAGACACCTGTCTCCTGTTCTCCTGGTTACTATGGTAAAACCTCAAGACACCTGTCTCATGTTCTCCTGGTTACTATGGTAATACCTCAAGACACCTGTCTCATGTTCTCCTGGTTACTATGGTAATACCTCAAGACACCTGTCTCAGACTTTGCAGCAGCTCTTTCAGAACATCGGCTATCTGTATTTGCGTGAAGGAGAAGGGGGGAGGGGCTTAGGCAAGTTGCGGTGGGGTTGCAAAGTTAGGTGGTTAGGTGGACAGGTGGATAGGGTAGGATAGGACAAACAGAATAGGACAGGATATTACAGGACAGAAGAGTCTGGCCAATCTGGCCCTCATACTGTCATGTCCACATAATCATACCCTGCTTCAACTGGCTCATTCATCCCCCTCCTCTCCACAGGTCGTTGCTGTAAATGTGAATGTGTTCTTAGTCGACTTACCAGGTAAAATAAGGGAAGAAACCAAAGGATAGGACAGGATGGGACAGGAAAGGATAGGAAAGGACAGGACAGACAGAACAGGATAGGACAGATAGAACATAATAGGATGGGATAGGACAGGATAGGAAAGGACAGGAAAAGACAGAACATGACAAGATAGGAGGACAGAGCAGGAACAGATAGGAGGACAGGATAGGATAGTATAGGAGGACAGAACAGGATAGGTGGACAGGATAGAACAGGATAGGAGGACAGAATATGATAGTATAGGATAGCAGGACAGAACAGGATAGGATAGGAGGACAGGATAGGACAGGATAAGAGGATAGAACGGGATAGGATAGGAGGACAGAACAGGAAAAGATAGGAGGACAGGACAGGATAGGATAGGATAGGATAGGATAGGATAGGATAGGATAGGATAGGATAGGATAGGAGGACAGAGCAGGATAGGACAGGATAGGATAGGATAGGATAGGAGGACATGACAGGGCAGGACAGGATAGGATAGGATAGGATAGGATAAGAGGACAGAGCAGGATAGTATAGGAGGACAGGACAGGATAGGATAGGATAGGATAGGATAGGATAGGATAGGATAGGATAGGATAGGAGGACAGGACAGGATAGGATAGGATAGGATAGGATAGGATAGGATAGGATAGGAGGACAGAGCAGGATAGGATAGGATAGGATAGGATAGGATAGGATAGGATAGGATAGGATAGGATAGGATAGGAGGACAGAGCAGGATAGGACAGGATAGGATAGGATAGGATAGGATAGGATAGGATAGGATAGGATAGGATAGGAGGACAGAGCAGGATAGGACAGGATAGGATAGGATAGGAGGACATGACAGGGCAGGATAGGATAGGATAGGAGAACATGACAGGGCAGGACAGGATAGGATAGGATAGGATAGGAGGACATGACAGGGCAGGATAGGATAGGATAGGAGGACATGACAGGGCAGGACAGGATAGGATAGGATAGGATAGGATAAGAGGACAGAGCAGGATAGTATAGGAGGACAGGACAGGATAGGATAGGATAGGATAGGATAGGATAGGATAGGAGGACAGGACAGGATAGGATAGGATAGGATAGGATAGGAGGACAGAGCAGGATAGGATAGGATAGGATAGGATAGGATAGGATAGGATAGGATAGGACGACAGGACAGGATAGGATAGGATAGGAGGACAGGATAGGATGACAGGAGAGGATATGATAGGAGGACAGGATAGGACATTATGACAGGAGACGATAGGATAGGATAGGAGGACAGAGCAGGATAGGATAGGATAGGATAGGATAGGATAGGATAGGATAGGATAGGATATGATAGGATAGGATAGGAGGACAGGACAGGACAGGATAGGATATGAGGACAGGATAGGATGACAGGAGAGGATAGGATAGGAGGACAGGATAGGACAGGATGAGAGGAGAGGATAAGATAGGATAGGAGGACAGGACAGGATAGGAGGAGGGGACAGGATAGGATAGGAGGACAGGAGAATGAAGCTGTAGAAGAGGATAGGACAGGACAGTGAAGCTGTAGAAGAGGATAGGACAGGACAGTGAAGCTGTAGGAGAGGATAGGACAGGACAGGGTAGTGAAGCTGTAGAAGAGGATAGGACAGGACAGGGTAGTAGAGCTGTAGAAGAGGATAGGACAGGACAGTGAAGCTGTAGAATAGGATAGGACAGGACAGTGAAGCTGTAGAAGAGGATAGGACAGGACAGGGTAGTAGAGCTGTAGAAGAGGATAGGACAGGACGGGACAGTGAAGCTGTAGAAGAGGATAGGACAGGACAGGGTAGTAGAGCTGTAGAAGAGGATAGGACAGGACAGTGAAGCTGTAGAATAGGATAGGACAGGACAGGACAGTGAAGCTGTAGAAGAGAATAGGACAGGACAGGGTAGTAGAGCTGTAGAAGAGGATAGGACAGGACAGTGAAGCTGTAGAATAGGATAGGACAGGACAGGACAGTGAAGCTGTAGAAGAGGATAGGACAGGACAGGGTAGTAGAGCTGTAGAAGAGGATAGGAAAGGACAGGGTAGTAGAGCTGTAGAAGAGGATAGGACAGGACAGGACAGTGAAGCTGTAGAAGAGGATAGGACAGGACAGGGTAGTAGAGCTGTAGAAGAGGATAGGACAGGACAGTGAAGCTGTAGAAGAGGATAGGACAGGACAGGGTAGTAGAGCTGTAGAAGAGGACAGGACTGGACAGTGAAGCTGTAGAATAGGATAGGACAGGACAGGACAGTGAAGCTGTAGAAGAGGATAGGACAGGACAGGGCAGTAGAGCTGTAGAAGAGGATAGGACAGGACAGGGTAGTAGAGCTGTAGAAGAGGATAGGACAGGACGGGACAGTGAAGCTGTAGAAGAGGATAGGACAGGACAGGGTAGTAGAGCTGTAGAAGAGGATAGGACAGGATGGGACAGTGAAGCTGTAGAAGAGGATAGGACAGGACAGGGTAGTAGAGCCTGTAGAAGAGAATAGGACAGGACAGTACAGGGTAGGACAGGACAAGATAGGACAGGACAGGGTAGTAGAGCTGTATAAGAGGATTGGACAGTACAGGGTAGTAGAGCTGTAGAAGTGAATAGGACAGGACAGGACAGGGTAGGACAAGATATGACAGGACAGGGTAGTAGAGCTGTAGAAGAGGATAGGACAGGACATGGTAGTAGAGCTGTAGAAGAGGACAGGACAGGACGGGACAGTAAAGCTGTAGAAGAGGATAGGACAGGACAGGGTAGTAGAGCTCTAGAAGAGGATAGGACAGGACAGGGTAGTAGAGCTCTAGAAGAGGATAGAACAGGACAGGACAGGACAGTGAAGCTGGAGAAGAGGATAGGACAGGACAGTGAAGCTGTAGAAGAGGACAGGACAGGACAGGGTAGTAGAGCCATGACAAGTGGATGATAGCGGGAAACGACATGTATGTGGAGCTCAGAGGGCAAATGTAAGACAGTACAAAGGACCTAGTAGAGGTGTATGGGACAGATCTGTGAAGTTGAGAAAGCCTTGACTAGGAAATTAAAAGATGGGAGCTCAAGGAAAATGGGTAGTCTCACCTTGACAAGACAAAACCTCTAGAATCAGAACAGCCCTCTGTCAACATGTCAGCAGAGAGCCAGCCCCAATTGAATTGACAGACTCAGGCAGGAAGGTGCCACTGGGGATTAGGAGGCTGGTCAGGTGGTACACTAAGGTCATTATTACCATGGTGCGCTGAGAGGGTCACGGTGTTTCTGTGTCTCAGTATTGATTCTGTCCCTCTCCCAACCTGGGCTCCAACCAGAGCCACTTTGCTCGCATCGGCAACTGTCTTGCCAGGAAGCATCGTTAGCTATCGCTCCTCAAAAGCCAAGGGCCTTGCAGAACAAGGGAAACAACTACTTCAATGGCTCAGAGCGAGTTACATCGCCGTTAGCGCACACCGCTAACTAGCTAGCCATTTCACACTGCTAACATCTGCACCCCATACGATACACAGTACAATGGAATCCTTATCTTTCAGATCCCCCTCTCCTTCCGCTGCAGCCCAACCCCAGGCCCCCTGTCCTCAGAAGTACCCCAGGGGTTCACCAGAGGGGGTGGATACAGTGGCCCTCCAGAAACACCCCAGGGACAGCTGGAGGGGGTGGATTCACAGTGGGCCTCCAGAAACACCCCAGGGACAGCTGGAGGGGGTGGATTCACAGTGGGCCTCCAGAAACACCCCAGGGACAGCTGGAGGGGGTGGATTCACAGTCGGCCTCCAGAAACTCTCCAGGGACAGCTGGGGGGGGGTGGATTCACAGTGGGCCTCCAGAAACACTCCAGGGACAGCTGGAGGGGGTGGATTCACAGTGGGCCTCCAGAAACACTCCAGGGACAGCTGGAGGGGGTGGATTCACAGTGGGCCTCCAGAAACACTCCAGGGACAGCTGGAGGGGGTGGATTCACAGTGGGCCTCCAGAAACACCCCAGGGACAGCTGGAGGGGGTGGATATGTATTAATCTGCAGTGAGCTTTACCATGGAGCTATGAGCACTACTGACCCCACAGAGCTTTACCATGGAGCTATGAGCACTACTGACCCCACAGAGCTTTACCATGGAGCTATGAGCACTACTGACCCCACAGAGCTTTACCATGGAGCTATGAGCACTACTGACCCCACAGAGCTTTACCATGGAGCTATGAGCACTACTGACCCCCACAGAGCTTTACCATGGAGCTATGAGCACTACTGACCCCCACAGAGCTTTACCATGGAGCTATGAGCACTACTGGCCCCCACAGAGCTTTACCATGGAGCTATGAGCACTACTGACCCCCACAGAGCTTTACCATGGAGCTATGAGCAATACTGACCCCCACAGAGCTTTACCATGGAGCTATGAGCACTACTGACCCCCACAGAGCTTTACCATGGGGCTATGAGCACTACTGACCCCCACAGAGCTTTACCATGGAGCTATGAGCACTACTGACCCCCACAGAGCTTTACCATGGGGCTATGAGCACTACTGACCCCACAGAGCTTTACCATGGAGCTATGAGCACTACTGACCCCCACAGAGCTTTACCATGTTCTCCCACCGGCTTTGGTCTTTGTCATGGTAGTAACGTAGGCTACACTGTTACTCCTCGCCATTGTCATGGTGTCAATGTAGGCTACACTGTTCCTACGTTCGCTACGCTGTTACTCCTCGTCGTTGTCATGGAAGCAGTGTAGGCTACGCTGTTACTCCTCGCCATTGTCATGGTAGCAACGTAGGCTACACTGTTACTCCTCGCTGTTGTCATGGTAGCAACGTAGACTACGCTGTTAGTCCTCACCGTTGTCATAGTAGCAACGTAGGCTACGCTGTTACTCCTCGCCGTTGTCATGGTAGCAACGTAGGCTATACCGTTACTCCTCGCTGTTGGCATGGTAGCAATCTAGGCTACACTGTTACTCCTCGATTTTGTGATGGTAGCAACATAAGCTAGGCTGTTACTCCTCGCCATTGTCATGGTAGCAACGTAGGCTAAACTGTTACTCTTCGCCATTGTCATGGTAGCAATGTAGGCTTTACTGTTACTCCTCAATGTTGTCATGGTAGCAACATAAGCTAGGCTGTTACTCCTCGCCATTGTCATGGTAGCAACGTAGGCTAAACTGTTACTCTTCGCCATTGTCATGGTAGCAATGTAGGCTTTACTGTTACTCCTCAATGTTGTCATGGTAGCAACATAAGCTGGGCTGTTACTCCTCGCCATTTTCATGGTAGCAACGTAGGCTACACTGTTACTCCTCGCTGCTGTCATGGTAGCAATGTAGACTATGCTGTTAGTCCTCTCTGTTGTCATGGTAGCAACGTAGGCTACGCTGTTACTCCTCGCTGTAGTCATGGTAGCAACGTAGGCTACACTGTTACTCCTCGCCATTGTCATGGTAGCAATGTAGGCTACGCTGTTACTCCTCGCTGTTGTCATGGTAGCAACGTAGGCTACACTGTTACTTCTCACCGTTGTCATGGTAGCAACGTAGACTACACTGTTTGTCCTCGCCGTTGTCATGGTAGCAACGTAGACTACGCTGTTACTCCTCACCGTTGTCATGGTAGCAACGTCGGATGCCCTGTTTCTCCTCACTGTTGTCATAGTAGCAACGTAGGCTATACTGTTACACCTCGCCGTTGTCATGGTAGCAAGGTAGGCTATACTGTTTCTCCTCGCTGTTGTCATAGTAGCAACGTAGGCTATACTGTTTATCCTTGCTGTTGTCATAGTAGCAACGTAGGCTACACTGTTACTCCTCGCTGTAGTCATAGTAGCAACGTAGGCTACACTGTTACTCCTCGCTGTTGTCATAATAGCAACGTAGGCTATACTGTTTATCCTCACTGTTGTCATAGTAGCAACGTAGGCTACACTGTTACTCCTCGCTGTTGTCATAGTAGCCACGTAGGCTACGCTGTTTCTCCTCGCCGTTGTCATGGTAGCAACGTAGGCTACATTGTTACTCCTCGCTGTTGTCATAGTAGCAACGTAGGCTATACTGTTTATCCTCACCGTTGTCATAGTAGCAACGAAGGCTACACTGTTACTCCTCGCTGTTGTCATGGTAGCAATGAAGGCTACGCTGTTGCTACGTAGGCTACGCTGTTACTCCTCTCCGTTGTCATGGTAGCAACGTAGGCTATACCGTTACTCCTCGCTGTTGTCATGGTAGCAACCTAGGCTACACTGTTACTCCTCGATGTTGTGATGGTAGCAAAGTAGGCTATACTGTTACTCCTCAATGTTGTCATGGTAGCAACATAGGCTAAGCTGTTACTCCTTGATGTTGTCATGGTAGCAACTTAGGCTACACGGTTACTCCTCGATGTTGTGATGGTAGCAACGTAGGCTATACTGTTACTCCTCAATGTTGTCATGGTAGCAACATAGGCTAGGCTGTTACTCCTCGATGTTGTCATGGTAGCAACATAGGCTACACGGTTACTCATCGATGTTGTGATGGTAGCAACGTAGGCTATACTGTTACTCCTCAATGTTGTCATGGTAGCAACATAGGCTCGGCTGTTACTCCTCGATGTTGTCATGGTAGCAACGTAGGCTACACGGTTACTCCTCGATGTTGTGATGGTAGCAACGTAGGCTATACTGTTACTCCTCGCCATTGTCATGGTAGCAACATAGGCTATGCTGTTACTCCTCGCCATTGTCATGGTAGCAACGTAGGCTACACTGTTACTCCTTGCTGCTGTCATGTTAGCAATGTAGGCTTTACTGTTAGTCCCCGCTGTTGTTATGGTAGCAACGTAGACTACACTGTTAGTCCTCGCCGTTGTCATGGTAGCAACGTAGGCTACGCTGTTACACCTCGCCGTTGTCATGGTAGCAAGGTAGGCTATTCTGTTTCTCCTCGCAGTTGTCATAGTAGCAACGTAGGCTACACTGTTACTCCTCGCTGTTGTCATAGTAGCAACGTAGGCTATACTGTTTATCCTCACTGTTGTCATAGTAGCAACGTAGGCTACACTGTTACTCCTCGCTGTTGTCATAGTAGCAAAGTAGGCTACGCTGTTTTTCCACGCCGTTGTCATGTTAGCAACGTAGGCTACACTGTTGCTCCTCGCCGCTCCAGACAGGGCAGGCCGCTGACAAAAGGAAACAGCAACAAACTTCAGCGATTCAAACAGTCACACCTGGGACAAGCTGTGGTCCTAGCCGTAAGGGCTGTGGGCTGTGTTCAAGCTGCTAAGGAAACCTGGCAAGATGGATAACTAGCTAACATTAGTTAGAAGCTAGGATAGCATCTGAGCCAACCGGGGAAATAGTAGTTACTTCTCTGGAGCAAAACAAACTTGCTATTGTTTCTAGCCTTTGACTGAAAAACTAATTAAACAAATTACAAATGAAGTCTTTAAGGTTCAAAGTAATCTGTTTGAAGGGTTAGGAGAGGACCAGGAAAAATGCATGAATGCAGTTCATGTGAACCTTTTTGGGCACCGGTATTGTTTGATTGATGGGTGGATTGAGTGGTGCTGATAATTCATAAATATCAATTACTACACTGTGCTTTGTGTTGCTGGCAGCACCAGCTCCCTCCCTTACTGCAAGTTTCCTGTTGGTAAACACCTGCCATGCTGCTGTAGGACAGGGAGCTGTGTGCTGTGTATTGCAAGCTTGAACTATACTGTTCTGTGTTACACTCAAGGACTGGGAGCTGTGTTGAGCTGTGTTGTTGCCCTGTAAACACAAAACAAGTTGTTGTGGGACTGGGGAACAGTGAGCTGTGTTGATGCCCTGTAACCACTAGGAGCTGTGTTGAAGCCCTGTAACCACTAGGAGCTGTGTTGATGTCCTGTAACCACTAGGAGCTGTGTTGATGTCCTGTAACCACTAGGAGCTGTGTTGATGTCCTGTAAACACTAGGAGCTGTGTTGATGTGTTGATGTCCTGTAAACACTAGGAGCTGTGTTGATGCCCTGTAACCACTAGGAGCTGTGTTGAAGCCCTGTAACCACTAGGAGCTGTGTTGATGTGTTGATGTCCTGTAACCACTAGGAGCTGTGTTGATGTCCTGTAACCACTAGGAGCTGTGTTGATGTCCTGTAAACACTAGGAGCTGTGTTGATGTGTTGATGTCCTGTAAACACTAGGAGCTGTGTTGATGTGTTGATGTCCTGTAAACACTAGGAGCTGTGTTGATGTCCTGTAAACTCTAGGAGCTGTGTTGATGTCCTGTAAACACTAGGAGCTGTGTTGATGTCCTGTAAACTCTAGGAGCTGTGTTGATGTCCTGTAAACTCTAGGAGCTGTGTTGATGTCCTGTAAACACTAGGAGCTGTGTTGATGTCCTGTAAACACTAAGAGCTGTGTTGATGTGTTGATGTTCTGTAACCACTAGGAGCTGTGTTGATGTCCTGTAACCACTAGGAGCTGTGTTGATGTTCTGTAAACACTAGGAGCTGTGTTGATGTGTTGATATTCTGTAAACACTAGGAGCTGTGTTGATGTGTTGATGTCCTGTAACCACTAGGAGCTGTGTTGATGTCCTGTAACCACTAGGAGCTGTGTTGATGTGTTGATGTTCTGTAAACACTAGGAGCTGTGTTGATGTGTTGATGTTCTGTAAACACTAGGAGCTGTGTTGATGTTCTGTAAACACTAAGAGCTGTGTTGATGTGTTGATGTCCTGTAAACACTAAGAGCTGTGTTGATGTGTTGATGTCCTGTAAACACTAGGAGCTGTGTTGATGTGTTGATGTCCTGTAAACACTAAGAGCTGTGTTGATGTGTTGATGTTCTGTAAACACTAAGAGCTGTGTTGATGTGTTGATGTGTTGATGTGTTGATGTTCTGTAAACACTAAGAGCTGTGTTGATGTTCTGTAAACACTAGGAGCTGTGTTAATGTGTTGATGTGTTGATGTGTTGATGTTCTGTAAACACTAAGAGCTGTGTTGATGTTCTGTAAACACTAGGAGCTGTGTTGATGTTCTGTAAACACTAGGAGCTGTGTTGATGTGTTGATGTCCTGTAAACACTAGGAGCTGTGTTGATGTGTTGATGTGTTGATGTGTTGATGTTCTGTAAACACTAAGAGCTGTGTTGATGTTCTGTAAACACTAGGAGCTGTGTTGATGTTCTGTAAACACTAGGAGCTGTGTTGATGTCCTGTAAACACTAGGAGCTGTGTTGATGTGTTGATGTCCTGTAAACACTAGGAGCTGTGTTGATGTGTTGATGTTCTGTAAACACTAGGAGCTGTGTTGATGTGTTGATGTCCTGTAACCACTAGGAGCTGTGTTGATGTGTTGATGTTCTGTAACCACTAGGAGCTGTGTTGATGTCCTGTAAACTCTAGGAGCTGTGTTGATGTGTTGATGTCCTGTAACCACTAGGAGCTGTGTTGATGTGTTGATGTCCTGTAAACACTAGGAGCTGTGTTGATGTGTTGATGTTCTGTAAACACTAGGAGCTGTGTTGATGTCCTGTAAACACTAGGAGCTGTGTTGATGTCCTGTAACCACTAGGAGCTGTGTTGATGTGTTGATGTTCTGTAAACACTAGGAGCTGTGTTGATGTCCTGTAAACACTAGGAGCTGTGTTGATGTGTTGATGTCCTGTAAACACTAGGAGCTGTGTTGATGTCCTGTAAACACTAAGAGCTGTGTTGATGTTCTGTAAACACTAGGAGCTGTGTTGATGTGTTGATGTCCTGTAAACACTAGGAGCTGTGTTGATGTGTTGATGTTCTGTAAACACTAGGAGCTGTGTTGATGTGTTGATGTTCTGTAAACACTAAGAGCTGTGTTGATGTGTTGATGTCCTGTAAACACTAGGAGCTGTGTTGATGTGTTGATGTTCTGTAAACACTAGGAGCTGTGTTGATGTGTTGATGTCCTGTAAACACTAGGAGCTGTGTTGATGTGTTGATGTCCTGTAAACACTAAGAGCTGTGTTGATGTGTTGATGTTCTGTAAACACTAAGAGCTGTGTTGATGTGTTGATGTGTTGATGTGTTGATGTTCTGTAAACACTAAGAGCTGTGTTGATGTTCTGTAAACACTAGGAGCTGTGTTAATGTGTTGATGTGTTGATGTGTTGATGTTCTGTAAACACTAAGAGCTGTGTTGATGTGTTGATGTCCTGTAAACACTAGGAGCTGTGTTGATGTCCTGTAAACACTAGGAGCTGTGTTGATGTGTTGATGTCCTGTAAACACTAAGAGCTGTGTTGATGTGTTGATGTTCTGTAAACACTAAGAGCTGTGTTGATGTGTTGATGTGTTGATGTGTTGATGTTCTGTAAACACTAAGAGCTGTGTTGATGTTCTGTAAACACTAGGAGCTGTGTTAATGTGTTGATGTGTTGATGTGTTGATGTTCTGTAAACACTAGGAGCTGTGTTGATGTGTTGATGTTCTGTAAACACTAGGAGCTGTGTTGATGTTCTGTAAACACTAGGAGCTGTGTTGATGTGTTGATGTCCTGTAAACACTAGGAGCTGTGTTGATGTGTTGATGTCCTGTAAACACTAGGAGCTGTGTTGATGTGTTGATGTTCTGTAAACACTAGGAGCTGTGTTGATGTGTTGATGTCCTGTAACCACTAGGAGCTGTGTTGATGTGTTGATGTTCTGTAACCACTAGGAGCTGTGTTGATGTCCTGTAAACTCTAGGAGCTGTGTTGATGTGTTGATGTCCTGTAACCACTAGGAGCTGTGTTGATGTGTTGATGTTCTGTAAACACTAGGAGCTGTGTTGATGTCCTGTAAACACTAGGAGCTGTGTTGATGTCCTGTAAACACTAGGAGCTGTGTTGATGTGTTGATGTTCTGTAAACACTAGGAGCTGTGTTGATGTCCTGTAACCACTAGGAGCTGTGTTGATGTGTTGATGTCCTGTAAACACTAGGAGCTGTGTTGATGTCCTGTAAACACTAGGAGCTGTGTTGATGTGTTGATGTTCTGTAAACACTAGGAGCTGTGTTGATGTTCTGTAAACACTAGGAGGTGTGTTGATGTGTTGATGTCCTGTAACCACTAGGAGCTGTGTTGATGTGTTGATGTTCTGTAAACACTAGGAGCTGTGTTGATGTTCTGTAACCACTAGGAGCTGTGTTGATGTTCTGTAAACACTAAGAGCTGTGTTGATGTGTTGATGTTCTGTAAACACTAAGAGCTGTGTTGATGTGTTGATGTCCTGTAAACACTAGGAGCTGTGTTGATGTGTTGATGTCCTGTAACCACTAGGAGCTGTGTTGATGTGTTGATGTCCTGTAAACACTAGGAGCTGTGTTGATGTGTTGATGTTCTGTAAACACTAAGAGCTGTGTTGATGTGTTGATGTCCTGTAAACACTAGGAGCTGTGTTGATGTGTTGATGTCCTGTAACCACTAGGAGCTGTGTTGATGTGTTGATGTCCTGTAAACACTAGGAGCTGTGTTGATGTGTTGATGTTCTGTAAACACTAAGAGCTGTGTTGATGTTCTGTAAACACTAGGAGCTGTGTTGATGTGTTGATGTCCTGTAAACACTAGGAGCTGTGTTGATGTGTTGATGTCCTGTAAACACTAAGAGCTGTGTTGATGTCCTGTAAACACTAGGAGCTGTGTTGATGTTCTGTAAACACTAGGAGCTGTGTTGATGTGTTGATGTTCTGTAACCACTAGGAGCTGTGTTGATGTGTTGATGTTCTGTAAACACTAGGAGCTGTGTTGATGTGTTGATGTCCTGTAACCACTAGGAGCTGTGTTGATGTGTTGATGTTCTGTAACCACTAGGAGCTGTGTTGATGTCCTGTAAACTCTAGGAGCTGTGTTGATGTGTTGATGTCCTGTAAACACTAGGAGCTGTGTTGATGTGTTGATGTTCTGTAAACACTAGGAGCTGTGTTGATGTGTTGATGTTCTGTAAACACTAGGAGCTGTGTTGATGTTGATGTGTTGTGTTGATGTCCTGTAAACACTAGGAGCTGTGTTGATGTGTTGATGTTCTGTAAACACTAGGAGCTGTGTTGATGTCCTGTAAACACTAGGAGCTGTGTTGATGTCCTGTAACCACTAGGAGCTGTGTTGATGTGTTGATGTCCTGTAAACACTAGGAGCTGTGTTGATGTGTTGATGTTCTGTAAACACTAGGAGCTGTGTTGATGTTCTGTAAACACTAGGAGGTGTGTTGATGTGTTGATGTCCTGTAACCACTAGGAGCTGTGTTGATGTGTTGATGTTCTGTAAACACTAGGAGCTGTGTTGATGTTCTGTAACCACTAGGAGCTGTGTTGATGTTCTGTAAACACTAAGAGCTGTGTTGATGTGTTGATGTTCTGTAAACACTAAGAGCTGTGTTGATGTCCTGTAAACACTAGGAGCTGTGTTGATGTGTTGATGTCCTGTAAACACTAGGAGCTGTGTTGATGTGTTGATGTCCTGTAACCACTAGGAGCTGTGTTGATGTGTTGATGTCCTGTAAACACTAGGAGCTGTGTTGATGTCCTGTAACCACTAGGAGCTGTGTTGATGTGTTGATGTCCTGTAAACTCTAGGAGCTGTGTTGATGTGTTGATGTCCTGTAAACACTAAGAGCTGTGTTGATGTGTTGATGTCCTGTAAACACTAGGAGCTGTGTTGATGTGTTGATGTCCTGTAAACTCTAGGAGCTGTGTTGATGTGTTGATGTCCTGTAAACACTAAGAGCTGTGTTGATGTGTTGATGTCCTGTAAACTCTAGGAGCTGTGTTGATGTGTTGATGTCCTGTAAACTCTAGGAGCTGTGTTGATGTGTTGATGTCCTGTAAACACTAGGAGCTGTGTTGATGTTCTGTAAACACTAGGAGCTGTGTTGATGTGTTGATGTTCTGTAAACACTAGGAGCTGTGTTGATGTCCTGTAAACACTAGGAGCTGTGTTGATGTCCTGTAACCACTAGGAGCTCTGTTGTTATGTTGATGTTCTGTAAACACTAGGAGCTCTGTTGTTATGTTGATGTTCTATAAACACTAGGAGCTGTGTTGATGTGTTGATGTTCTGTAAACACTAGGAGCTGTGTTGATGTTCTGTAAACACTAGGAGGTGTGTTGATGTGTTGATGTCCTGTAACCACTAGGAGCTGTGTTGATGTGTTGATGTTCTGTAAACACTAGGAGCTGTGTTGATGTTCTGTAACCACTAGGAGCTGTGTTGATGTTCTGTAAACACTAAGAGCTGTGTTGATGTGTTGATGTTCTGTAAACACTAGGAGCTGTGTTGATGTGTTGATGTTCTGTAAACACTAGGAGCTGTGTTGATGTCCTGTAAACACTAGGAGCTGTGTTGATGTCCTGTAAACACTAGGAGCTGTGTTGATGTCCTGTAAACACTAGGAGCTGTGTTGATGTGTTGATGTTCTGTAAACACTAGGAGCTGTGTTGATGTGTTGATGTCCTGTAAACACTAGGAGCTGTGTTGATGTTTGATGTTCTGTAAACACTAGGAGCTGTGTTGATGTCCTGTAAACACTAGGAGCTGTGTTGATGTGTTGATGTTCTGTAAACACTAGGAGCTGTGTTGATGTGTTGATGTCCTGTAAACACTATGAGCTGTGTTGATGTCCTGTAAACTCTAGGAGCTGTGTTGATGTGTTGATGTTCTGTAAACACTAGGAGCTCTGTTGTTATGTTGATGTTCTGTAAACACTAGGAGCTGTGTTGATGTGTTGATGTCCTGTAAACACTAAGAGCTGTGTTGATGTGTTGATGTTCTGTAAACACTAAGAGCTGTGTTGTTATGTTGATGTTCTGTAAACACTATGAGCTGTGTTGATGTGTTGATGTTCTGTAAACACTAGGAGCTGTGTTGATGTGTTGATGTCCTGTAAACACTAGGAGCTGTGTTGATGTCCTGTAAACACTAGGAGCTGTGTTGATGTTCTGTAAACACTAGGAGCTGTGTTGATGTGTTGATGTTCTGTAAACACTAGGAGCTGTGTTGATGTGTTGATGTTCTGTAAACACTAGGAGCTGTGTTGATGTGTTGATGTTCTGTAAACACTAGGAGCTGTGTTGATGTTCTGTAAACACTAGGAGCTGTGTTGATGTGTTGATGTTCTGTAAACACTAGGAGCTGTGTTGATGTGTTGATGTTCTGTAAACACTAGGAGCTGTGTTGATGTTCTGTAAACACTAGGAGCTGTGTTGATGTTCTGTAAACACTAGGAGCTGTGTTGATGTGTTGATGTTCTGTAAACACTAGGAGCTGTGTTGATGTCCTGTAAACACTAGGAGCTGTGTTGATGTGTTGATGTCCTGTAAACACTAGGAGCTGTGTTGTGTTGATGTGTTGATGTGTTGATGTTCTGTAAACACTAAGAGCTGTGTTTATGTTCTGTAAACACTAGGAGCTGTGTTGATGTTCTGTAAACACTAAGAGCTGTGTTGATGTTCTGTAAACACTAGGAGCTGTGTTGATGTTCTGTAAACACTAAGAGCTGTGTTGATGTTCTGTAAACACTAAGAGCTGTGTTGATGTTCTGTAAACACTAGGAGCTGTGTTGATGTTCTGTAAACACTAGGAGCTGTGTTGATGTTCTGTAAACACTAGGAGCTGTGTTGATGTGTTGATGTTCTGTAAACACTAAGAGCTGTGTTGATGTTCTGTAAACACTAAGAGCTGTGTTGATGTTCTGTAAACACTAGGAGCTGTGTTGATGTTCTGTAAACACTAGGAGCTGTGTTGATGTGTTGATGTTCTGTAAACACTAGGAGCTGTGTTGATGTGTTGATGTGTTGATGTGTTGATGTTCTGTAAACACTAAGAGCTGTGTTGATGTTCTGTAAACACTAGGAGCTGTGTTGATGTTCTGTAAACACTAGGAGCTGTGTTGATGTGTTGATGTTCTGTAAACACTAGGAGCTGTGTTGATGTGTTGATGTTCTGTAAACACTAGGAGCTGTGTTGATGTGTTGATGTTCTGTAACCACTAGGAGCTGTGTTGATGTCCTGTAAACACTAGGAGCTGTGTTGATGTGTTGATGTCCTGTAAACACTAGGAGCTGTGTTGATGTGTTGATGTTCTGTAAACACTAAGAGCTGTGTTGATGTTCTGTAAACACTAGGAGCTGTGTTGATGTTCTGTAAACACTAGGAGCTGTGTTGATGTGTTGATGTTCTGTAAACACTAGGAGCTGTGTTGATGTGTTGATGTGTTGATGTGTTGATGTTCTGTAAACACTAAGAGCTGTGTTGATGTTCTGTAAACACTAGGAGCTGTGTTGATGTTCTGTAAACACTAGGAGCTGTGTTGATGTGTTGATGTTCTGTAAACACTAGGAGCTGTGTTGATGTGTTGATGTTCTGTAAACACTAGG
>NC_088222.1:3626091-3691091 GCF_036934945.1 Oncorhynchus masou masou | reverse complement strand
GACTGGGAGGGAGAGTACTCAGAGCATTCTGGGAGGGAGAGCACTCAGAGCATTATGGGAGGGAGAGCACTCAGAACAGACTGGGAGGGAGAGCACTCAGAGCATTCTGGGAGGGAGAGCACTCAGAGCAGACTGGGAGGGAGAGCACTCAGAGCTTTCTGGGAGGGAGAGCACTCAGAGCATTATGGGAGGGAGAGCACTCAGAGCATTATGGGAGGGAGAGCACTCAGAGCAGACTGGGAGGGAGAGCACTCAGAGCAGACTGGGAGGGAGAGCACTCAGAGCATTCTGGGAGTGAGAGCACTCAGAGCATTCTGGGAGGGAGAGCACTCAGAACAGACTGGGAGGGAGAGCACTCAGAGCAGACTGGGAGGGAGAGCACTCAGAGCATTCTGGGAGGGAGAGCACTCAGAACAGACTGGGAGGGAGAGCACTCAGAGCATTCTGGGAGGGAGAGCACTCAGAGCAGACTGGGAGGGAGAGCACTCAGAGCATTATGGGAGGGAGAGCACTCAGAACAGACTGGGAGGGAGAGCACTCAGAGCATTATGGGAGGGAGAGCACTCAGAACAGACTGGGAGGGAGAGCACTCAGAGCAGACTGGGAGGGAGAGCACTCAGAGCAGACTGGGAGGGAGAGCACTCAGAGCAGACTGGGAGGGAGAGCACTCAGAGCAGACTGGGAGGGAGAGCACTCAGAGCATTATGGGAGGGAGAGCACTCAGAGTAGACTGGGAGGGAGAGCACTCAGAGCATTCTGGGAGGGAGAGCACTCAGAACAGACTGGGAGGGAGAGCACTCAGAGCAGACTGGGAGGGAGAGCACTCAGAGCAGACTGGGAGGGAGAGCACTCAGAGCATTATGGGAGGGAGAGCACTCAGAGCATTATGGGAGGGAGAGCACTCAGAACAGACTGGGAGGGAGAGCACTCAGAGCATTCTGGGAGGGAGAGCACTCAGAGCATTCTGGGAGGGAGAGCACTCAGAGTAGACTGGGAGGGAGAGCACTCAGAGTAGACTGGGAGGGAGAGCACTCAGAGCATTCTGGGAGGGAGAGCACTCAGAGTATTCTGGGAGGGAGAGCACTCAGAGCAGACTGGGAGGGAGAGCACTCAGAGCAGACTGGGAGGGAGAGCACTCAGAGCATTATGGGAGGGAGAGCACTCAGAGCAGACTGGGAGGGAGAGCACTCAGAGCAGACTGGGAGGGAGAGCACTCAGAGCATTATGGGAGGGAGAGCACTCAGAGCAGACTGGGAGGGAGAGCACTCAGAGCATTCTGGGAGGGAGAGCACTCAGAGCAGCCTGGGAGGGTACATGTAGGCTACCTATGATTCAGTTATCTAATAACTTTTCATTATTTATATATCCACTGCAGTATGAAGCCTAACATTGAGCTAATGAATTATGGGCTAATATGCATACACTTCTAACTCAGACTATAGGCTTATTTTCGAGTCTGTATTTCTAATTTAGTCTATAGGCTTAATCTCAAGCCTTTATTTCTTCTTTGTTCTACTGCGCAACTACTCACTGGGCTGCTCTCCGCTGCCACGGCTAAGTCTTGTGGATTCCCTGGAAAAGCTTGTTGGACATTTATTTTGACTTATTTTCTTGAACCTGCTAATAGCCTTTTGGATGAGAGGTGTACACTTGCTCCTGCTGAATGTAAAATAGTCTGCAGCATTAAAAACGGATTGGGGAGTTGGAAAGGAGAAGGCCAAATGTTCATTAAGTATGTCTATCTGAATACCGATAGGCTACATCCTGAGTGGCCTGCTAATGCACCTTTCTGGACCTTATAAACTGTGGAGAATAGACCCAAATTGATCCAAAATGGCGGAATAATCAGGCCTTGGCTGTAGGCAGTTATTTCAGCATTGAAACGAAACACACTGTAAAAAATTATGTTTTGGTGCTGGGAGAATTATTATTTTTTTTTAACTAAAAACTAAAACTAAATCCTACTTGAGGAAGGATACTTAAAATCTAAGTATATTTTTTTAAGTCATTCCGAAGATAGAATAATCAAGTCACTTAGAAAGGTAGCATCCTATAACGGTGCCACGTTGAAAGTCACTGAGGTCTATACCCATACAACTGCCAACTTGTGTCTATTGAGATCACATGGCTGTGTGCTCGATTTGATTCACCTATCGGCAACGGGTTTTGGCTGAAATTGTAAAATCCAACATTTAGAAGGGGTATCCATATGTTTTTGTATACACAGTGTAGCAAATTGGCTATTGCCAAACACATCTGTTTAATCTGTTCACTGCTCATTATCTTCTTCTGACTGCAAGGGCAGTATTGAGGAGCTTGGATGAAAGGTGCCCAGAGGTGCCCAGAGTAAACGGCCTGCTCCTCAGTCTCAGTGGCTAATATATGCATATTATTATTAGTATCAGAGCAGACTGGGAGGGAGAGCACTCAGAGCCCCGAGAGTGTGGCTGAGCACCTAGAGTGGGGCTGAGCTCCTAGATTGGCTGAGCTCCTAGTGTGGGGCTGAGCTCCTAGAGTGGCTGAGTTCCTAGAGTGGCTGAGCTCCTAGATTGGCTGAGCTCGTAGAGTGGGGCTGAGCTCGTAGAGTGGGGCTGAGCTCCTTGTGTGGGGCTGAGCTCCTAGAGTGGGGCTGAGCTCCTAGAGTGGGGCTGAGCTCCTAAAGTGGGGCTGAGAGCAGACTGGGAGGGAGAGCAGAGTGGGGCTGAGCTCCTAGAGTGGGGCTGAGCTCCTAGATGTGGGGCTGAGGTCCTAGAGTGGGGCTGAGCTCCTAGAGTCGGTCTGAGCTCCTAGTGTAGGGCTGAGCTCCGAGACAAGCTGAGCTCCTAGATGTGGGGCTGAGCTCCTAAAGTGGGCCTGAGCTCGTAGAGTGGGGCTGAGCTCCCTGATTAGCTGGGCTCCTAGTGTGGGGCTGAGCTCCTAGTGTGGGGCTGAGCTCCTAGAGTGGGGCTGAGCTCCTAGAGTGGGGCTGAGTTCCTAGAGTGGCTGAGCTCCTAGAGTGGCTGAGCTCCTAGAGTGAGGCTGAGATCCTAGAGTAGCTGAGCTCCTAGATTGGCTGAGCTCGTAGAGTGGGGCTGAGCTCGTAGAGTGGGGCTGAGCCCGTAGAGTGGGGCTGAGCTCCTAGAGTGGGGCTGAGCTCCTAGAGTGGGACTGAGCTCCTAAAGTGGGGCTGAGCTCCTAAAGTGGGGCTGAGCTCCTAGAGTGGGGCTGAGCTCCTAAAGTGGGGCTGAACTCCTAGAGTGGGGCTGGGCTCCTAGAGAAGCTGAGCTCCTAGATTGGCTGAGCTCCTAGATGTGGGGCTGAGGTCCTAGAGTGGGGCTGAGCTCCTAGAGTCGGTCTGAGCTCCTAGTGTAGGGCTGAGCTCCGAGACAAGCTGAGTTCCTAGATGTGTGGCTGATTTCCTAGAGTGGGGCTGAGCTCCTAGATGTGGGGCTGAGCTCCTAAAGTGGGCCTGAGCTCGTAGAGTGGGGCTGAGCTCCTAGATTAGCTGGGCTCCTAGTGTGGGGCTGAGCTCCTAGTGTGGGGCTGAGCTCCTAGAGTGGGGCTGAGCTCCTAGAGTGGGGCTGAGCTCCTAAAGTGGGGCTGAACTCCTAGAGTGGGGCTGGGCTCCTAGAGAAGCTGAGCTCCTAGATTGGCTGAGCTCCTAGATGTGGGGCTGAGGTCCTAGAGTGGGGCTGAGCTCCTAGAGTCGGTCTGAGCTCCTAGTGTAGGGCTGAGCTCCGAGACAAGCTGAGCTCCTAGATGTGTGGCTGATTTCCTAGAGTGGGGCTGAGCTCCTAGATGTGGGGCTGAGCTCCTAAAGTGGGCCTGAGCTCGTAGAGTGGGGCTGAGCTCCTAGATTAGCTGGGCTCCTAGTGTGGGGCTGAGCTCCTAGTGTGGGGCTGAGCTCCTAGAGTGGGGCTGAGCTCCTAGAGTGGGGCTGAGTTCCTAGAGTGGGGCTGAGCTCCTAGAGAAGCTGAGCTCCTAGATGTGTGGCTGAGCTCCTAGAGTGGCTGAGCTCCTAGAGTGGGGCTGAGCTCCTAGAGTAGCTGAGCTCCTAGATTGGCTGAGCTCGTAGAGTGGGGCTGAGCTCGTAGAGTGGGGCTGAGCCCGTAGAGTGGGGCTGAGCTCCTAGAGTGGGGCTGAGCTCCTAGAGTGGGGCTGAGCTCCTAGAGTGGGACTGAGCTCCTAGAGTGGGGCAAAGCTCCTAGAGTTGGCTGAGCACCTAGAGTGGGGCTGAGCTCCGAGATTGGCTGAGCTCCTAGTGTGGGGCTGAGCTCCTAGTGTGGGGCTGAGCTCCTAGAGTGGCTGAGCTCCTAGAGTGACTGAGCTCCTAGAGGGGGCCTGAGCTCCTCGTGTGGGGCATAGCTCCTAGAGTGGGGCTGAGCTCCTAGTGAGGGGCTGAGCTCCGAGTGTGGGGCTGAGCTCCTAGAGTGGGGCTGAGCTCCTAGAGTGGGGCTGAGCTCCTAGAGTGGGGCTGAGCTCCTACATGTGTGAATGCGTTTCAAGAGTGTGGCTGAGCTCCTAGATGTGTGGCTGAGTTCCTAGTGTGTGGCTGTGCTCCTAGTGTGTGGCTGAGCTCCTAGGGTGGGGCAGAGCTACTAGAGTGGGGCAGAGGTCCTAGATGTGTGGCTGAGCTCCTAGAGTGGCTGAGTTCCTAGAGTGGCTGAGCTCCTAGAGTGGGGCTGAGCTCCTAGTGTGGGGCTGAGCTCCTAGAGTAGCTGAGCTCCTAGATTGGCTGAGCTCGTAGAATGGGGCTGAGCTCGTAGAGTGGGGCTGAGCTCGTAGAGTGGGGCTGAGCTCCTTGTGTGGGGCTGAGCTCCTAGAGTGGGACTGAGCTCCTAAAGTGGGGCTGAGCTCCTAAAGTGGGGCTGAGCTCCTAGAGTGGGGCTGAGCTCCTAAAGTGGGGCTGAACTCCTAGAGTGGGGCTGAGTTCCTAGAGTGAGGCTGAGCTCCTAGAGTGGGGCTGAGCTCCTAGTGTGGGGCTGAGCTCCTAGATTGGCTGAGCTCGTAGAGTGGGGCTGAGCTCGTAGAGTGGGGCTGAGCTCCTTGTGTGGGGCTGAGCTCCTAGAGTGGGGCTGAGCTCCTAGAGTGGGGCTGAGCTCCTAGAGGGGGGCTGAGCTCCTTGTGTGGGGCTGAGCTCCTAGAGTGGGGCTGAGCTCCTAGAGTGGGGCTGAGCTCCTAAAGTGGGGCTGAGCTCCTAAAGTGGGGCTGAGCTCCTAGAGTGGCTGAGCTCCTAGATGTGTGAATGCGTTCCAAGAGTGTGGCTGAGCTCCTAGTGTGTGGCTGAGCTTCTAGTGTGTGGCTGTGCTCCTAGTGTGGGGATGAGCTCCTAGAATGGGGCTGAGCTCCTAGAGGGGGGCTGAGCTCCTTGTGTGGGGCTGAGCTCCTAGAGTGGGGCTGAGCTCCTAGAGGGGTGCTGAGCTCCTTGTGTGGGGCTGAGCTCCTAGAGTGGGGCTGAGCTCCTAAAGTGGGGCTGAGCTCCTAAAGTGGGGCTGAGCTCCTAAAGTGGGGCTGAGCTCCTAGAGTGGGGCTGAGCTCCTAGAGTGGGGCTGAGCTCCTAAAGTGGGGCTGAGCTCCTAGAGTGGGGCTGAGCTCCTAGAGTGGGGCTGAGCTCCTAAAGTGTGGCTGAGCTCCTATTGTGTGGCTGAGCTTCTAGTGTGTGGCTGTGCTCCTAGTGTGGGGATGAGCTCCTAGAGTTGGGGCTGAGTTCCTAGAGTGGGGCTGAGCACCTAGAGTGGGGCTGAGCTCCTAGAGTGGGGCTGAGCTCCGAGATCTGCTGAGATCCTAGTGTGGGGCTGAGCTCCTAGTGTGGCTGAGCTCCTAGAGGGGGGCTGAGCTCCTCGTGTGGGGCTGAGCTCCTAGAGTGGGGCTGAGCTCCTAGTGTGGCTGAGCACCTAGATGTGTGAATGCGTTCCTAGAGTGTGGCTGAGCTCCTAGAGGGGGGCTGAGCACCTAGAGTGCGACTGAGTTCCTAGAGTGGGGCTGAGCACCTAGAGTGGGGCTGAGCTCCTAGAGTGGGGCTGAGCTCCGAGATCTGCTGAGTTCCTAGTGTGTGGCTGAGCTCCTGGTGTGTGGCTGAGCTCCTAGTGTGTGGCTGAGCTCCTAGGGTGGGGCTGAGCTCCTGGTGTGTGGCTGAGCTCCTACTGCAGGGCTCTCCTGTTCTTTTTCTAGCAATCTTATTGCACACAGAGTCAACTTATTATGTTACTTGTTGAGCATGTTTTTACTCCTGAACTCATTTAGGATTATGTGGTAGTGTGTAGGCCAGTGACAAAACAATCAGAATGTAATCCATTTTAAATTCAGCCTGTAACAACAACAAGTGAAGGGGTGTGAATAGTTTCTGAAGGCAGTGTATTGCACTTCTTTGTATCAGAGCCCTATGGACACTGGTCTAACGTAGTGTACAACACACGGAATAGGGTGCATATGGGAAACAGAAAGTGATGTTAGACACCGCTACAGCAGGCTGAGATTGGTTTATTATTTTCAGAAGCAGCAGCTACTCTTCATGGGTTCACAAGGAGAACAGCTGGGGGGGCCACCTCTGTGTGTGTGTGTGTGTGTGTGTGTGTGTAGTGTGTGTAGTGTGTGTGCCAGGATGGATATGAAGGTGTTTTTGGGGAAGTCCCTTTCCTCTTTAGGATTTTTATTGAATTTTATTTTTTACCTTTATTTTACCAGGCAAGTCAGTTAAGAACAAATTATTTTTGTCAATGACGGCCTAGGAACAGTGGGTTAACTGCCTGTTCGGGGCAGAAAGACAGATTTGTACCTTGTCAGCTCGGGGGTTTGAACTTGCAACCTTCCGGTTACTAGTCCAACGCTCTAACCACTAGGCTACCCTGCCGCCCCAGGGACAATAGAACAGACAGGGACAATAGAACAGACAATAGAACAGACAGGGACAATAGAACAGACAGGGACAATAGAACAGACAATAGAACAGACAATAGAACAGACAGGGGACAATAGAACAGACAGAGACAATAGAACAGACAGGGACAATAGAAGAGACAGGGACAATAGAACATACAGGGACAATAGAAGAGACAGGGACAATAGAACATACAGGGACAATAGAACAGACAGAGACAATAGAACAGACAATAGAACAGACAGGGACAATAGAACATACAAGGACAATAGAACATACAAGGACAAAAGAACAGTCAGGGACAATAGAACATACAAGGACAATAGAACAGACAATATAACAGACAGGGACAATAGAACAGACAATATAACAGACAGGGACAATAGAACAGACAATAGGACAGACAGGGACAATAGAACAGACAGGGACAATAGAACAGACAGGGACAATAGAACATACAGGGACAATAGAACAGACAATAGAACAGACAATAAAACAGACAGGGACAATAGAACAGCCAGGGACAATATAACATACAGGGACAATAGAACCGACAATAGAACAGATGTGGACAATAGAACAGACAGGGACAATAGAACAAACAGGGACAATAGAACAGACAGGGACAATAGAACCGACTGGGACAATAGAACAGACAATAGAACAGACAATAGAACAGACAGGGATAATAGAACAGACAATAGAACAGACAATTGAATAGACAATAGAACAGATGTGGACAATATAACAGACAGGGACAATAAAACAGACGGGGACAATAGAACAGACAGGGTCAATAGAACAGACAATAGAACAGACAATTGAATAGACAATAGAACAGACATGGACAATATAACAGACAATAGAACAGAGAGGGAAAATAGAACAGACAGGGACAATAGAACAGACAGCGACAATAGAACAGACAGGGACAATAGAACAGACAGCGACAATAGAACAGACAGGGACAATAGAACAGACAGGGACAATAGAAAAGACAATAGAACAGACAATAGAACAGACAGGGACAATAGAACATACAGGGACAATAGAACAGACAATAGAATCAGACAGGGACAATATAACAGACAATAGAACAGACAGGGAAAATAGAACAGACAGGGACAATAGAACAGACAATAGAACAGACAATAGAACAGACAGGGACAATAGAACAGACAGGGGAAATAGAACAGACAATATTACAGACAATAGAAAAGACTGGGACAATAGAACAGACAATAGAACAGACAATAGAACAGACAGGGACAATAGAACAGACAATAGAACAGACAGGGACAATAGAACAGACAAAGGAACAGACAATAGAACAGACAGGGACAATAGAACAGACAGGGACAATAGAACAGACAATAGAACAGACAATTGAACAGACAATTGAACAGACAGGGGCAATAGAACAGACAATAGAACAGACAATAGAACAGAGAGGGAAAATAGAACAGACAGGGACAATAGAACAGACAGGGACAATAGAACAGACAATAGAACAGACAATTGAACAGACAATTGAACAGACAATTGAACAGACAATTGAACAGACAGGGGCAATAGAACAGACAATAGAACAGCCAGGGACAATAGAACAGACAATAGAACATACAGTGACAATAGAACAGACAATAGAACAGACAGGGACAATAGAACAGACATGGACAATAGAACAGGCAGTGACAATAGAACAGACAATAGAACAGCCAGGGACAATAGAACAGACAATAGAACATACAGTGACAATAGAACAGACAATAGAACAGCCAGGGACAATAGAACAGACAATAGAACATACAGTGACAATAGAACAGACAATAGAACAGACAGGGACAATAGAACAGACATGGACAATAGAACAGACAGGGACAATAGAACAGACAGGGACAATAGAACATACAGGGACAATATAATAGACAATAGAACAGACAATAGAACAGACAATAGAACAGACAATTGAACAGACAGGGACAATAGAACAGACAATAGAACAGACAGGGACAATAGAACAGACAGGGACAATAGAACAGACAGGGACAATAGAACAGACAATAGAACAGACAGGGACAATACATTACATTTACATTTAAGTCATTTAGCAGACGCTCTTATCCAGAGCGACTTAACAATTGGTGAATTCACCTTCTGACATCAGTTGAACAGCCACTTTACAATAGTGCATCTAAATCATTTAAGGGGGGGGGG
The DNA here is from genome assembly GCF_036934945.1 of Oncorhynchus masou masou. Lineage (NCBI taxonomy): Eukaryota > Metazoa > Chordata > Actinopteri > Salmoniformes > Salmonidae > Oncorhynchus > Oncorhynchus masou. The sequence continues at coordinate 3,682,018 of NC_088222.1, read as the reverse complement.
GGTGTGAAGGATTGCTTTATCCTATCCTAGGTATTCCTTGAAGAGGTAGGGTTTCAGGTGTCTCCGGAAGGTGGTGATTGACTCCGCTGTCCTGGCGTCGTGAGGGAGTTTGTTCCACCATTGGGGGGCCAGAGCAGCGAACAGTTTTGACTGGGCTGAGCGGGAACTGTACTTCCTCAGTGGTAGGGAGGCGAGCAGGCCAGAGGTGGATGAACGCAGTGCCCTTGTTTGGGTGTAGGGCCTGATCAGAGCCTGGAGGTACTGCGGTGCCGTTCCCCTCACAGCTCCGTAGGCAAGCACCATGGTCTTGTAGCGGATGCGAGCTTCAACTGGAAGCCAGTGGAGAGAGCGGAGGAGCGGGGTGACGTGAGAGAACTTGGGAAGGTTGAACACCAGACGGGCTGCGGCGTTCTGGATGAGTTGTGGGGGTTTGATGGCACAGGCAGGGAGCCCAGCCAACAGCGAGTTGCAGTAATCCAGACGGGAGATGACAAGTGCCTGGATTAGGACCTGCGCCGCTTCCTGTGTGAGGCAGGGTCGTACTCTGCGGATGTTGTAGAGCATGAACCTACAGGAACGGGCCACCGCCATGATGTTGGTTGAGAATGACAGGGTGTTGTCCAGGATCACGCCAAGGTTCTTAGCGCTCTGGGAGGAGGACACAATGGAGTTGTCAACCGTGATGGCGAGATCATGGAACGGGCAGTCCTTCCCCGGGAGGAAGAGCAGCTCCGTCTTGCCGAGGTTCAGCTTGAGGTGGTGATCCGTCATCCACACTGATATGTCTGCCAGACATGCAGAGATGCGATTCGCCACCTGGTCATCAGAAGGGGGAAAGGAGAAGATTAATTGTGTGTCGTCTGCATAGCAATGATAGGAGAGACCATGTGAGGTTATGACAGAGCCAAGTGACTTGGTGTATAGCGAGAATAGGAGAGGGCCTAGAACAGAGCCCTGGGGGACACCAGTGGTGAGAGCGCGTGGCGAGGAGACAGATTCTCGCCACGCCACCTGGTAGGAGCGACCTGTCAGGTAGGACGCAATCCAAGCGTGGGCCGCACCGGAGATGCCCAACTCGGAGAGGGTGGAGAGGAGGATCTGATGGTTCACAGTATCGAAGGCAGCCGATAGGTCTAGAAGGATGAGAGCAGAGGAGAGAGAGTTAGCTTTAGCAGTGCGGAGCGCCTCCGTGATACAGAGAAGAGCAGTCTCAGTTGAATGACTAGTCTTGAAACCTGACTGATTTGGATCAAGAAGGTCATTCTGAGAGAGATAGCGGGAGAGCTGGCCAAGGACGGCACGTTCAAGAGTTTTGGAGAGAAAAGAAAGAAGGGATACTGGTCTGTAGTTGTTGACATCGGAGGGATCGAGTGTAGGTTTTTTCAGAAGGGGTGCAACTCTCGCTCTCTTGAAGACGGAAGGGACGTAGCCAGCGGTCAGGGATGAGTTGATGAGCGAGGTGAGGTAAGGGAGAAGGTCTCCGGAAATGGTCTGGAGAAGAGAGGAGGGGATAGGGTCAAGCGGGCAGGTTGTTGGGCGGCCGGCCGTCACAAGAAGCGAGATTTCATCTGGAGAGAGAGGGGAGAAAGAGGTCAGAGCACAGGGTAGGGCAGTGTGAGCAGAACCAGCGGTGTCGTTTGACTTAGCAAACGAGGATCGGATGTCGTCGACCTTCTTTTCAAAATGGTTGACGAAGTCATCTGCAGAGAGGGAGGGGGGGGGGAGGGGGAGGAGGATTCAGGAGGGAGGAGAAGGTGGCAAAGAGCTTCCTAGGGTTAGAGGCAGATGCTTGGAATTTAAAGTGGTAGAAAGTGGCTTTAGCAGCAGAGACAGAGGAGGAAAATGTAGAGAGGAGGGAGTGAAAGGATGCCAGGTCTGCAGGGAGGCGAGTTTTCCTCCATTTCCGCTCGGCTGCCCGGAGCTCTGTTCTGTGAGCTCGCAATGAGTCGTCGAGCCACGGAGCGGGAGGGGAGGACCGAGCCGGCCTGGAGGATAGGGGACATAGAGAGTCAAAGGATGCAGAAAGGGAAGAGAGGAGGGTTGAGGAGGCAGAATCAGGAGATAGGTTGGAGAAGGTATGAGCAGAGGGAAGAGATGATAGGATGGAAGAGGAGAGAGTAGCGGGGGAGAGAGAGCGAAGGTTGGGACGGCGCGATACCATCCGAGTAGGGGCAGTGTGGGAAGTGTTGGATGAGAGCGAGAGGGAAAAGGATACAAGGTAGTGGTCGGAGACTTGGAGGGGAGTTGCAATGAGGTTAGTGGAAGAACAGCATCTAGTAAAGATGAGGTCGAGCGTATTGCCTGCCTTGTGAGTAGGGGGAAGGTGAGAGGGTGAGGTCAAAAGAGGAGAGGAGTGGAAAGAAGGAGGCAGAGAGGAATGAGTCAAAGGTAGACGTGGGGAGGTTAAAGTCGCCCAGGACTGTGAGAGGTGAGCCGTCCTCAGGAAAGGAGCTTATCAAGGCATCAAGCTCATTGATGAACTCTCCGAGGGAACCTGGAGGGCGATAAATGATAAGGATGTTAAGCTTGAAAGGGCTGGTAACTGTGACAGCATGGAATTCAAAGGAGGCGATAGACAGATGGGTAAGGGGAGAAAGAGAGAATGACCACTTGGGAGAGATGAGGATCCCGGTGCCACCACCCCGCTGACCAGAAGCTCTCGGGGTGTGCGAGAACACGTGGGCGGACGAAGAGAGTGCAGTAGGAGTAGCAGTGTTATCTGTGGTGATCCATGTTTCCGTCAGTGCCAAGAAGTCGAGGGACTGGAGGGAGGCATAGGCTGAGATGAACTCTGCCTTGTTGGCCGCTGATCGGCAGTTCCAGAGGCTACCGGAGACCTGGAACTCCACGTGGGTCGTGCGCGCTGGGACCACCAGATTAGGGTGGCCGCGGCCACGCGGTGTGGATCGTTTGTATGGTCTGTGCAGAGAGGAGAGAACAGGGATAGATAGACACATAGTTGACAGGCTACAGAAGAGGCTACGCTAATGCAAAGGAGATTGGAATGACAAGTGGACTACACGTCTCTAATGTTCAGAAAGTTAAGCTAACGTAGCAAGAATCTTATTGACTAAAATGATTGAAATGATACAGTACTGCTGGAGTAGGCTAGCTGGGAGTGGCTGCTTTGTTGACACTACACTAATCAAGTCGTTCCGTCGAGTGTAATAGTTTCTACAGTGCTGCTATTCGGGGGCTAGCTGGCTAGCTAGCAGTGTTGATTGCGTAACGTTACGTTAAAAGAACGACAATAGCTGGCTAGCTAACCTAGAAAATCGCTCTAGACTACACAATTGTCTTAGATACAAAGACGGCTATGTAGCTAGCTAGCTACGATCAAACAAATCAAACAGACAATATAACAGACAATAGAACAGACAGGGACAATAGAACAGACAATATGACAGACAATATAACAGACAATTGAACAGACAGGGACAATAGAACAGACAGGGACAATAGAACAGACAATATAACAGACAGGGACAATAGAACAGACAATATAACAGACAATAGAACAGACGGGGACAATAGAACAGACAATAGAACAGACAGGGACAATAGAACAGACAATATGACAGACAATATAACAGACAATTGAACAGACAGGGACAATAGAACAGACAGGGACAATAGAACACACAATAGAACAGATTATAGAACAGACAGGGACAATAGAACAGACAATAGAACAGACAATAGAACAGACAGGGACAATAGAACAGACAATAGAACAGACAGGGACAATAGAACAGACAATAGAACAGACAATAGAACAGACAGGGACGATAGAACAGACAGGGACAATAGAACAGACAATAGAACAGACAATAGAACAGACAATAGAACAGACAGTGCCAATAGAACAGACAGGGACAATAGAACAGACAATAGAACAGACAATAGAATAGACAATAGAAAATACAGGGACAATAGAACAGACAATATAACAGACAATATAACAGACAATAGAACAGACAATAGAACAGACAATAGAACAGACAGGGACAATAGAACAGACAGGGACAATAGAACAGACAATAGAACAGACAATAGAACAGACAGTGCCAATAGAACAGACAGGGACAATAGAACAGACAATAGAACAGACAATAGAATAGACAATAGAAAATACAGGGACAATAGAACAGACAATATAACAGACAATATAAAGGACAATAGAACAGACAATAGAACAGACAGGGACAATAGAACAGAGAGGGACAATAGAACAGACAATAGAACAGACAATAGAACAGACAATAGAACAGATAGGGACAATAGAACAGACAGGGACAATAGAACAGACAGGGACAAGAGAACAGACAATAGAACAGACAAAGACAATAGAACAGACAGGGACAATAGAACAGACAATAGAACAGACAATAGAACAGACAATAGAACAGACAGGAATAGAACAGACAATAGAACAGACAATAGAACAGACAATAGAACAGACAGGGACAATAGAACAGACAATAGAACAGACAATAGAACAGACAATAGAACAGAGAGGGACAATAGAACAGACAATAGAACAGACAATTGAACAGACACTTGAACAGACAATAGAACAGACAGGGACAATAGAAAAGACAAGGACAATAGAACAGACAATAGAACAGACAGGGACAATAGAACAGACAATAGAACCGACATTGACAATAGAACAGACAAGGACAATAGAACAGACAATAGAACAGACAATAGAACAGCCCGGGACAATAGAACAGACAGGGACAATAGAAGAGACAATAGAACAGACAATAGAACAGACAATAGAACAGACCGGGACAATAGAACAGACAGGGACAATATAACAGACAATAGAATAGACAATAGAACAGACAGGGACAATAGAACAGACAATATAACAGACAGGGACAATAGAACAGACAATAGGACAGACAGGGACAATAGAACAGACAATAAAACAGACAATAGAACAGACAATATGACAGACATTAGAACAGACAGGGACAATATAACAGACAGGAATAGAACAGACAATAGAACAGACAATAGAACATACAATAGAACAGACAGGGACAATAGAACAGACAGGGACAATAGAACAGACAGGGACAATAGAACAGACAGGGACAATAGAACAGATAATAGAACAGTCAATTGAACAGACAATTGAACAGACAATAGAACAGACAGGGACAATAGAGCAGACAGGGACAATAGAACAGACAATAGAACAGACAATAGAACAGATAGAACAGACAGGGACAATAGAACAGACAATAGAACAGACAATAGAACAGACAGGGACAATAGAACAGATAATAGAACAGTCAATTGAACAGACAATTGAACAGACAATAGAACAGACAGGGACAATAGAACAGACAGAGACAGTAGAACAGACAGGGACAATAGAACAGACAATAGACCCGACTGACAATATAACAGACAGGGACAATAGAACAGACAATAGAACAGACAAAAGAACAGACAGGGACAAGAGAACAGACTATAGAACAGACAATAGAACAGACAGGGACAATGGAACAGACATGGACAATAGAACAGACAATTGAACAGACATTAGAACAGACAGGGACAATTGAACAGACAGTAGAACATGCAGTGACAATAGAACAGACAATAGAACAGACAGGGACAAAAGTAGAGACAATAGGACAGACAGGGACAATAGAACAGACAGGGACAATAGAACAGACAGTAGGGGTGTCAATACACTATGACTGACCAATACATTATGGCGGACCAATACATTATGACTGATCAATACACGATGACTGACCAATACATTATGACGGACCAATACATTATGACTGACCAATACATTATGACGGACCAATACATTATGACTGACCAATACACTCTGACTGACCAATACACTCTGACTGACCAATACACTCTGACTGACCAATACACTCTGACTGACCAATACATTATGACGGACCAATACATTATGGCGGACCAATACATTATGACTGATCAATACACGATGACTGACCAATACATTAAGACGGACCAATACATTATGACTGACCAATACATTATGACTGACCAATACATTATGAGGGACCAATACATTATGACTGACCAATACGTTATGACGGACCAATACATTATGACTGATCAATACACTCTGACTGACCAATACATTATGACTGATCAATACACTCTGACTGACCAATACATTATGACGGACCAATACATTATGACGGACCAATACATTATGGCGGACCAATACATTATGGCGGACCAATACATTATGACTGATCAATACACTCTGACTGACCAATACATTATGACTGATCAATACACTCTGACTGACCAATACATTATGACGGACCAATACATTATGACGGACCAATACATTATGACGGACCAATACATTATGACGGACCAATACATTATGGCGGACCAATACATTATGACTGATCAATACACGATGACTGACCAATACATTAAGACGGACCAATACATTATGACTGACCAATACATTATGACTGACCAATACATTATGACGGACCAATACATTATGACGGACCAATACATTATGACGGACCAATACATTATGACGGACCAATACATTATGACGGACCAATACATTATGAGGGACCAATAAACTCTGACTGACCAATACATTATGACGGACCAATACATTATGACGGACCAATACATTATGACGGACCAATACATTATGACGGACCAATACATTATGACTGACCAATACATTATGACGGACCAATACATTATGAGGGACCAATAAACTCTGACTGACCAAAACATTATGACGGACCAATACAGTATGACTGACCAATACACTATGACGGACCAATACATTATGAGGGACCAATACATTATGACTGACCAATACATTATGACGGACCAATACATTATGACTGACCAATACATTATGACGGACCAATAAACTCTGACTGACCAAAACATTATGACGGACCAATACATTATGACTGACCAATACATTATGACGGACCAATAAACTCTGACTGACCAAAACATTATGACGGACCAATACATTATGACTGACCAATACATTATGACGGACCAATAAACTCTGACTGACCAAAACATTATGACGGACCAATACATTATGACTGACCAATACATTATGAGGGACCAATACATTATGACTGACCAATACATTATGACGGACCAATACATTATGACTGACCAATACATTATGACTGACCAATACATTATGACGGACCAATACATTATGACTGACCAATACATTATGACGGACCAATACATTATGACGGACCAATACATTATGACTGACCAATACATTATGACTGACCAATACATTATGACGGACCAATACATTATGACTGACCAATACATTATGACGGACCAATAAACTCTGACTGACCAAAACATTATGACGGACCAATACATTATGACGGACCAATACATTATGACGGACCAATACATTATGACGGACCAATACATTATGACGGACCAATACACTCTGACTGACCAATACATTATGAGGGACCAATACATTATGACTGATCAATACATTATGACGGACCAATACATTATGACGGACCAATACATTATGACGGACCAATACATTATGACGGACCAATACATTATGACGGACCAATACATTATGACTGACCAATACATTATGACTGACCAATACATTATGACTGACCAATACATTATGACTGACCAATACACTATGACGGACCAATACATTATGACGGACCAATACATTATGACGGACCAATACATTATGACGGACCAATACATTATGACGGACTGACTGACCAATACATTATGACTGACCAATACATTATGACGGACCAATACATTATGACGGACCAATACATTATGACGGACCAATACATTAAGACGGACCAATACATTATGACTGACCAATACATTATGACTGACCAATACATTATGAGGGACCAATACATTATGACTGACCAATACGTTATGACGGACCAATACATTATGACTGATCAATACACTCTGACTGACCAATACATTATGACTGATCAATACACTCTGACTGACCAATACATTATGACGGACCAATACATTATGACGGACCAATACATTATGGCGGACCAATACATTATGGCGGACCAATACATTATGACTGATCAATACACTCTGACTGACCAATACATTATGACTGATCAATACACTCTGACTGACCAATACATTATGACGGACCAATACATTATGACGGACCAATACATTATGACGGACCAATACATTATGACGGACCAATACATTATGGCGGACCAATACATTATGACTGATCAATACACGATGACTGACCAATACATTAAGACGGACCAATACATTATGACTGACCAATACATTATGACTGACCAATACATTATGACGGACCAATACATTATGACGGACCAATACATTATGACGGACCAATACATTATGACGGACCAATACATTATGACGGACCAATACATTATGAGGACCAATAAACTCTGACTGACTGACCAATACATTATGACGGACCAATACATTATGACGGACCAATACATTATGACGGACCAATACATTATGACTGACCAATACATTATGACGGACCAATACATTATGAGGGACCAATAAACTCTGACTGACCAAAACATTATGACGGACCAATACAGTATGACTGACCAATACACTATGACGGACCAATACATTATGAGGGACCAATACATTATGACTGACCAATACATTATGACGGACCAATACATTATGACTGACCAATACATTATGACGGACCAATAAACTCTGACTGACCAAAACATTATGACGGACCAATACATTATGACTGACCAATACATTATGAGGGACCAATACATTATGACTGACCAATACATTATGACGGACCAATACATTATGACTGACCAATACATTATGACTGACCAATACATTATGACGGACCAATACATTATGACTGACCAATACATTATGACGGACCAATACATTATGACGGACCAATACATTATGACTGACCAATACATTATGACTGACCAATACATTATGACGGACCAATACATTATGACTGACCAATACATTATGACGGACCAATAAACTCTGACTGACCAAAACATTATGACGGACCAATACATTATGACGGACCAATACATTATGACGGACCAATACATTATGACGGACCAATACATTATGACGGACCAATACACTCTGACTGACCAATACATTATGAGGGACCAATACATTATGACTGATCAATACATTATGACGGACCAATACATTATGACGGACCAATACATTATGACGGACCAATACATTATGACGGACCAATACATTATGACGGACCAATACATTATGACTGACCAATACATTATGACTGACCAATACATTATGACTGACCAATACATTATGACTGACCAATACACTATGACGGACCAATACATTATGACGGACCAATACATTATGACGGACCAATACATTATGACGGACCAATACATTATGACGGACCAATAAACTCTGACTGACCAATACATTATGACTGACCAATACATTATGACTGACCAATACATTATGACGGACCAATACATTATGACGGACCAATACATTATGACGGACCAATAAACTCTGACTGACCAATACATTATGACTGACCAATACATTATGACTGACCAATACATTATGACTGATCAATACATTATGATGGACCAATACATTATGACGGACCAATAAACTCTGACTGACCAATACATTATGACTGACCAATACACTATGACGGACCAATACACTATGACGGACCAATACATTATGACGGACCAATACATTATGACGGACCAATACATTATGATGGACCAATACATTATGACTGACCAATACACTATGACGGACCAATACATTACGACGGACCAATACATTATGACGGACCAATACATTATGACGGACCAATACACGGACCAATAAACTCTGACGGACCAATACATTATGACTGACCAATAAACTCTGACTGAACAATACATTATGACGGACCAATACATTATGACTGACCAATACATTATGACTGATCAATACATTATGACGGACCAATACACTATGACGGACCAATAAACTCTGACTGACCAATACATTATGACGGACCAATACATTATGACTGACCAATACACTATGATGGACCAATACATTATGAGGGACCAATACATTATGACGGACCAATACATTATGACGGACCAATACATTATGACGGACCAATACATTATGACTGACCAATAAACTCTGACTGACCAATACATTATGACGGACCAATACATTATGACTGGCCAATACATTATGACTGATCAATACATTATGACGGACCAATACACTATGACGGACCAATACATTATGAGGGACCAATACATTATGACGGACCAATACATTATGACTGACCAATAAACTCTGACTGACCAATACATTATGACTGACCAATAAACTCTGACTGACCAAAACATTATGACGGACCAATACATTATGACTGACCAAAACATTATGACGGACCAATACATTATGACGGACCAATACATTATGACTGACCAATACATTATGACTGACCAATACACTATGACGGACCAATACATTATGAGGGACCAATACATTATGACGGACCAATACATTATGACTGACCAATAAACTCTGACTGACCAATACATTATGACGGACCAATACATTATGACTGACCAATAAACTCTGACTGACCAAAACATTATGACGGACCAATACACTCTGACTGACCAATACATTATGAGGGACCAATACATTATGACGGACCAATACATTATGACTGACCAATAAACTCTGACTGACCAATACATTATGACGGACCAATACATTATGACTGACCAATAAACTCTGACTGACCAATACATTATGACTGACCAATAAACTCTGACTGACCAATACATTATGAGGGACCAATACATTATGACGGACCAATACATTATGACTGACCAATAAACTCTGACTGACCAATAAACTCTGACTGACCAATACATTATGACTGACCAATAAACTCTGACTGACCAAAACATTATGACGGACCAATACATTATGACTGACCAAAACATTATGACGGACCAATACATTATGACGGACCAATACATTATGACTGACCAATACACTATGACTGACCAATACACTCTGACTGACCAATACACTCTGACTGACCAATACACTCTGACTGACCAATACAATCTGACTGACCAATACATTATGACGGACCAATACATTATGGCGGACCAATACATTATGACTGATCAATACACGATGACTGACCAATACATTAAGACGGACCAATACATTATGACTGACCAATATATTATGACTGACCAATACATTATGAGGGACCAATACATTATGACTGACCAATACGTTATGACGGACCAATACATTATGACTGATCAATACACTCTGACTGACCAATACATTATGACGGACCAATACATTATGACTGATCAATACACTCTGACTGACCAATACACTCTGACTGACCAATACATTATGACTGATCAATACGTTATGACGGACCAATACATTATGACTGATCAATACACTCTGACTGACCAATACATTATGACTGACCAATACATTATGACTGATCAATACACTCTGACTGACCAATACATTATGACTGATCAATACATTCTGACTGACCAATACATTATGACGGACCAATACATTATGACTGACCAATACATTATGACGGACCAATACATTATGACTGACCAATACATTATGACGGACCAATACATTATGAGGGACCAATAAACTCTGACTGACCAAAACATTATGACGGACCAATACAGTATGACTGACCAATACACTATGACGGACCAATACATTATGAGGGACCAATACATTATGACTGACCAATACATTATGACGGACCAATACATTATGACTGACCAATGCATTATGACGGACCAATAAACTCTGACTGACCAAAACATTATGACGGACCAATACATTATGACTGACCAATACATTATGACGGACCAATAAACTCTGACTGACCAAAACATTATGACGGACCAATACATTATGACTGACCAATACATTATGACGGACCAATAAACTCTGACTGACCAAAACATTATGACGGACCAATACATTATGACTGACCAATACATTATGAGGGACCAATACATTATGACTGACCAATACATTATGACGGACCAATACATTATGACTGACCAATACATTATGACTGACCAATACATTATGACGGACCAATACATTATGACTGACCAATACATTATGACGGACCAATACATTATGACGGACCAATACATTATGACTGACCAATACATTATGACTGACCAATACATTATGACGGACCAATACATTATGACTGACCAATACATTATGACGGACCAATAAACTCTGACTGACCAAAACATTATGACGGACCAATACATTATGACGGACCAATACATTATGACGGACCAATACATTATGACGGACCAATACATTATGACGGACCAATACACTCTGACTGACCAATACATTATGAGGACCAATACATTATGACTGATCAATACATTATGACGGACCAATACATTATGACGGACCAATACATTATGACGGACCAATACATTATGACGGACCAATACATTATGACGGACCAATACATTATGACGGACCAATACATTATGACTGACCAATACATTATGACTGACCAATACATTATGACTGACCAATACATTATGACTGACCAATACACTATGACGGACCAATACATTATGACGGACCAATACATTATGACGGATACAATACATTATGACGGACCAATACATTATGACGGACCAATAAACTCTGACTGACCAATACATTATGACTGACCAATACATTATGACTGACCAATACATTATGACGCACCAATACATTATGACGGACCAATACATTATGACGGACCAATAAACTCTGACTGACCAATACATTATGACTGACCAATACATTATGACTGACCAATACATTATGACTGATCAATACATTATGATGGACCAATACATTATGACGGACCAATAAACTCTGACTGACCAATACATTATGACTGACCAATACACTATGACGGACTAATACACTATGACGGACCAATACATTATGACGGACCAATACATTATGACGGACCAATACATTATGATGGACCAATACATTATGACTGACCAATACACTATGACGGACCAATACATTATGACGGACCAATACATTATGACGGACCAATACATTATGACGGACCAATACATTATGACGGACCAATAAACTCTGACTGACCAATACATTATGACTGACCAATAAACTCTGACTGAACAATACATTATGACGGACCAATACATTATGACGGACCAATACATTATGACGGACCAATACATTATGACGGACCAATACATTATGATGGACCAATACATTATGACTGACCAATACACTATGACGGACCAATACATTATGACGGACCAATACATTATGACGGACCAATACATTATGACGGACCAATACATTATGACGGACCAATAAACTCTGACTGACCAATACATTATGACTGACCAATAAACTCTGACTGAACAATACATTATGACGGACCAATACACTATGACGGACCAATAAACTCTGACTGACCAAAACATTATGACGGACCAATACATTATGACTGACCAATACACTATGACGGACCAATACATTATGAGGGACCAATACATTATGACGGACCAATACATTATGACGGACCAATACATTATGACGGACCAATACATTATGACTGACCAATAAACTCTGACTGACCAATACATTATGACGGACCAATACATTATGACTGGCCAATACATTATGACTGATCAATACATTATGACGGACCAATACACTATGACGGACCAATACATTATGAGGACCAATACATTATGACGGACCAATACATTATGACTGACCAATAAACTCTGACTGACCAATACATTATGACTGACCAATAAACTCTGACTGACCAAAACATTATGACGGACCAATACATTATGACTGACCAAAACATTATGACGGACCAATACATTATGACGGACCAATACATTATGACTGACCAATACATTATGACTGACCAATACACTATGACGGACCAATACATTATGAGGGACCAATACATTATGACGGACCAATACATTATGACTGACCAATAAACTCTGACTGACCAATACATTATGACGGACCAATACATTATGACTGACCAATAAACTCTGACTGACCAAAACATTATGACTGACCAATAAACTCTGACTGACCAAAACATTATGACGGACCAATACATTATGACTGACCAATACATTATGACTGACCAATAAACTCTGACTGACCAAAACATTATGACGGACCAATACATTATGACTGACCAAAACATTATGACGGACCAATACATTATGACGGACCAATACATTATGACTGACCAATACATTATGAGGGACCAAAACATTATGACGGACCAATAAACTCTGACTGACCAAAACATTATGACGGACCAATACATTATGACGGACCAATAAACTCTGACTGACCAAAACATTATGACGGACCAATACATTATGACTGACCAATACACTATGACGGACCAATACATTATGAGGGACCAATACATTATGACTGACCAATACATTATGACTGACCAATACATTATGACGGACCAATAAACTCTGACTGACCAAAACATTATGACGGACCAATACATTATGACGGACCAATACATTATGACGGGCCAATACATTATGACTGACCAATACATTATGACGGACCAATAAATTATGACGGACCAATACATTATGACTGACCAAAACATTATGAGGGACCAATACATTATGACGGACCAATAAACTCTGACTGACCAAAACATTATGACGGACCAATACATTATGACTGACCAAAACATTATGATGGACCAATACATTATGACTGACCAAAACATTATGAGGACCAATACATTATGACTGACCAATACATTATGACGGACCAATACATTATGACGGACCAATACATTATGACTGACCAATACATTATGACTGACCAATACATTATGACGGACCAATACATTATGACTGACCAATACATTATGACGGACCAATAAACTCTGACTGACCAAAACATTATGACGGACCAATACATTATGACGGACCAATACATTATGACGGACCAATACATTATGACGGACCAATACATTATGACGGACCAATACACTCTGACTGACCAATACATTATGAGGACCAATACATTATGACTGATCAATACATTATGACGGACCAATACATTATGACGGACCAATACATTATGACGGACCAATACATTATGACGGACCAATACAATACATTATGACTGACCAATACATTATGACTGACCAATACATTATGACTGACCAATACACTATGACGGACCAATACATTATGACGGACCAATACATTATGACGGACCAATACATTATGACGGACCAATACATTATGACGGACCAATAAACTCTGACTGACCAATACATTATGACTGACCAATACATTATGACTGACCAATACATTATGACGGACCAATACATTATGACGGACCAATACATTATGACGGACCAATAAACTCTGACTGACCAATACATTATGACTGACCAATAAACTCTGCCTGAACAATACATTATGACGGACCAATACATTATGACTGACCAATACATTATGACTGATCAATACATTATGACGGACCAATACACTATGACGGACCAATAAACTCTGACTGACCAAAACATTATGACGGACCAATACATTATGACTGACCAATACACTATGACGGACCAATACATTATGAGGGACCAATACATTATGACGGACCAATACATTATGACGGACCAATACATTATGACGGACCAATACATTATGACTGACCAATAAACTCTGACTGACCAATACATTATGACGGACCAATACATTATGACTGGCCAATACATTATGACTGATCAATACATTATGACGGACCAATACACTATGACGGACCAATACATTATGAGGGACCAATACATTATGACGGACCAATACATTATGACTGACCAATAAACTCTGACTGACCAATACATTATGACTGACCAATAAACTCTGACTGACCAAAACATTATGACGGACCAATACATTATGACTGACCAAAACATTATGACGGACCAATACATTATGACGGACCAATACATTATGACTGACCAATACATTATGACTGACCAATACACTATGACGGACCAATACATTATGAGGGACCAATACATTATGACGGACCAATACATTATGACTGACCAATAAACTCTGACTGACCAATACATTATGACGGACCAATACATTATGACTGACCAATAAACTCTGACTGACCAAAACATTATGACTGACCAATAAACTCTGACTGACCAAAACATTATGACGGACCAATACATTATGACTGACCAAAACATTATGACGGACCAATACATTATGACGGACCAATACATTATGACTGACCAATACATTATGAGGGACCAAAACATTATGACGGACCAATAAACTCTGACTGACCAAAACATTATGACGGACCAATACATTATGACGGACCAATAAACTCTGACTGACCAAAACATTATGACGGACCAATACATTATGACTGACCAATACACTATGACGGACCAATACATTATGAGGGACCAATACATTATGACTGACCAATACATTATGACTGACCAATACATTATGACGGACCAATAAACTCTGACTGACCAAAACATTATGACGGACCAATACATTATGACGGACCAATACATTATGACGGGCCAATACATTATGACTGACCAATACATTATGACGGACCAATAAATTATGACGGACCAATACATTATGACTGACCAAAACATTATGAGGACCAATACATTATGACGGACCAATAAACTCTGACTGACCAAAACATTATGACGGACCAATACATTATGACTGACCAAAACATTATGATGGACCAATACATTATGACTGACCAAAACATTATGAGGGACCAATACATTATGACGGACCAATAAACTCTGACTGACCAAAACATTATGACGGACCAATACATTATGACTGACCAATACACTATGACGGACCAATACATTATGAGGGACCAATACATTATGACTGACCAATACATTATGACGGACCAATAAACTCTGACTGACAAAACATTATGACGGACCAAAACATTATGACGGACCAATACATTATGACGGGCCAATACATTATGACTGACCAATTCATTATGACGGACCAATACATTATGACGGACCAATACATTATGACGGACCAATACATTATGACGGACCAATACATTATGACGGACCAATAAACTCGGACTGACCTATACATTATGATGGACCAATACATTATGAGGGACCAATACATTATGACGGACCAATACATTATGATGGACCAATACATTATGAGGGACCAATACATTATGACGGACCAATACATTATGACTGACCAATACATTATGACTGACCAATACAGTATGACGGACCAATATATTATGACGGACCAATACATTATGACTGACCAATACATTATGACGGACCAATACATTATGACGGACCAATACATTATGACGGAACAATACATTATGACCGACCAATACATTATGACAGACCAATACCAGTACATTATGACGGACCAATACATTATGACGGACAAATACATTATGACGCACCAATACCAATAAATTATGACAGACCAATACATTATGATGGACCAATACATTATGACTGACCAATACATTATGACGGACCAATACATTATGACGGACCAATACATTATGACGGACCAATACCAATACATTATGACGGACCAATACATTATGACGGACCAATACATTATGACGCACCAATACCAATACATTATGTCAGACCAATACATTATGATGGACCAATACATTATGACTGACCAATACATTATGACGGACCAATACATTATTATGACGGACCAATACATTATGACGGACCAATACATTATGACGGACCAATACATTATGACGGACCAATACATTATGACGGACCAATACATTATGACGGACCAATACCAAATACATTATGACGGACCAATACATTATGACTGACCAATACATTATGACTGACCAATACATTATGACTGACCAATACATTATGACGGACCAATACATTATGACTGACCAATACATGATGACGGACCAATACATTATGACTGAACAATACATTATGACCGACCAATACATTATGACGGACCAATACCAATACATTATGACGGACCAATACATTATGACTGACCAATAAACTCTGACTGACATTATGAAGGACCAATACATTATGACTGACCAATAAACTCTGACTGACCAAAACATTATGACTGACCAATAAACTCTGACTGACCAAAACATTATGACGGACCAATACATTATGACTGACCAATAAACTCTGACTGACCAATACATTATGACTGACCAATAAACTCTGACTGACCAAAACATTATGACGGACCAATACATTATGACTGACCAAAACATTATGACGGACCAATACATTATGACGGACCAACACATTATGACTGACCAATACATTATGAGGACCAAAACATTATGACGGACCAATAAACTCTGACTGACCAAAACATTATGACGGACCAATACATTATGACTGACCAAAACATTATGACGGACCAATACATTATGACTGACCAAAACATTATGAGGGACCAATACATTATGACGGACCAATAAACTCTGACTTACCAAAACATTATGAGGGACCAATACATTATGACGGACCAATAAACTCTGACTGACCAAAACATTATGACGGACCAATACATTATGACGGACCAATACATTATGAGGGACCAATACATTATAATAATATATCCCATTTAGCAGACGCTTTTGTCCAAAGCGACTTACAAGTCGGCTGGGGCCACTACTTTTTACATATGGGTGGTCCCAGCGGGAATCGAACCCACGACGCTTGGCGTTGCAAGCGCCATGCTCTACCGACTGAGCCACACAGGACCCACAGGACTGACCAATACATTATGACTGACCAATACATTATGACGGACCAATAAACTCTGACTGACCAAAACATTATGACGGACCAATACATTATGACGGACCAATACATTATGACGGGCCAATACATTATGACTGACCAATACATTATGACGGACCAATACATTATGACGGACCAATACATTATGACTGACCAAAACATTATGAGGGACCAAAACATTATGACGGACCAATACATTATGACTGACCAAAACATTATGAGGACCAATACATTATGACGGACCAATAAACTCTGACTGACCAAAACATTATGACGGACCAATACATTATGACTGACCAATACACTATGACGGACCAATACATTATGAGGGAACAATACATTATGACTGACCAATACATTATGACTGACCAATATATTATGACGGACCAATAAACTCTGACTGACCAAAACATTATGACGGACCAATACATTATGACGGACCAATACATTATGACGGGCCAATACATTATGACTGACCAATACATTATGACGGACCAATACATTATGACGGACCAATACATTATGACGGACCAATACATTATGACGGACCAATAAACTCGGACTGACCAATACATTATGATGGACCAATACATTATGAGGACCAATACATTATGAGGGACCAATACATTATGACGGACCAATACATTATGAGGGACCAATACATTATGACGGACCAATACATTATGACTGACCAATACATTATGACTGACCAATACAGTATGACGGACCAATATATTATGACGGACCAATACATTATGACTGACAAATACATTATGACGGACCAATACATTATGACGGACCAATACATTATGACGGAACAATACATTATGACCGACCAATACATTATGACGGACCAATACCAATACATTATGACGGACCAATACATTATGACGGACCAATACATTATGACGCACCAATACCAATACATTATGACAGACCAATACATTATGATGGACCAATACATTATGACTGACCAATACATTATGACGGACCAATACATTATGACGGACCAATACATTATGACGGACCAATACCAATACATTATGACGGACCAAAACATTATGACGGACCAATACATTATGACGCACCAATACCAATACATTATGTCAGACCAATACATTATGATGGAACAATACATTATGACTGACCAATACATTATGACGGACCAATACATTATTATGACTGACCAATACATTATGACGGACCAATACATTATGACGGACCAATACATTATGACTGACCAATACCAATACATTATGTCAGACCAAAACATTATGACGGACCAATACATTATGACGGGCCAATACATTATGACTGACCAATTCATTATGACGGACCAATACATTATGACGGACCAATACATTATGACGGACCAATACATTATGACGGACCAATACATTATGACGGACTTCGGACTGACCTATACATTATGATGGACCAATACATTATGAGGGACCAATACATTATGACGGACCAATACATTATGACGGACCAATACATTATGAGGGACCAATACATTATGACGGACCAATACATTATGACTGACCAATACATTATGACTGACCAATACATTATGACGGACCAATACATTATGACTGACCAATGCATTATGACGGACCAATAAACTCTGACTGACCAAAACATTATGACGGACCAATACATTATGACTGACCAATACATTATGACGGACCAATAAACTCTGACTGACCAAAACATTATGACGGACCAATACATTATGACTGACCAATACATTATGACGGACCAATGACCAAAACATTATGACGGACCAATACATTATGACTGACCAATACATTATGAGGACCAATACATTATGACTGACCAATACATTATGACGGACCAATACATTATGACTGACCAATACATTATGACTGACCAATACATTATGACGGACCAATACATTATGATGACCAATACATTATGACGGACCAATACATTATGACGGACCAATACATTATGACGGACCAATACATTATGACTGACCAATACATTATGACGGACCAATACATTATGATGACCAATACATTATGACGGACCAATACACTCTGACTGACCAATACATTATGACGGACCAATACATTATGACTGACCAATACATTATGACGGACCAATACATTATGACGGACCAATACATTATGACGGACCAATACACTCTGACTGACCAATACATTATGAGGGACCAATACATTATGACTGATGACGGACCAATACATTATGACGGACCAATACATTATGACGGACCAATACATTATGACGGACCAATACATTATGACGGACCAATACATTATGACGGACCAATACATTATGACTGACCAATACATTATGACTGACCAATACATTATGACTGACCAATACATTATGACTGACCAATACATTATGACGGACCAATACATTATGACTGACCAATACATTGACGGACCAATACATTATGACGGACCAATACATTATGACTGACCAATAAACTCTGACTGACCAATACATTATGACTGACCAATACATTATGACTGACCAATACATTATGACGGACCAATACATTATGACGGACCAATACATTTATGACCAATACTGACTGACCAATACATTATGACTGACCAATACATTATGACTGACCAATACATTATGACTGATCAATACATTATGATGGACCAATACATTATGACGGACCAATAAACTCTGACTGACCAATACATTATGACTGACCAATACACTATGACGGACTAATACACTATGACGGACCAATACATTATGACGGACCAATACATTATGACGGACAATACATTATGATGGACCAATACATTATGACTGACCAATACACTATGACGGACCAATACATTATGACGGACCAATACATTATGACGGACCAATACATTATGACGGACCAATACATTATGACGGACCAATAAACTCTGACTGACCAATACATTATGACTGACCAATAAACTCTGACTGAACAATACATTATGACGGACCAATACATTATGACGGACCAATACATTATGACGGACCAATACATTATGACGGACCAATACATTATGATGGACCAATACATTATGACTGACCAATACACTATGACGGACCAATACATTATGACGGACCAATACATTATGACGGACCAATACATTATGACGGACCAATACATTATGCGGACCAATAACTCTGACTGACCAATACATTATGACTGACCAATAAACTCTGACTGAACAATACATTATGACGGACCAATACACTATGACGGACCAATAAACTCTGACTGACCAAAACATTATGACGGACCAATACATTATGACTGACCAATACACTATGACGGACCAATACATTATGAGGACCAATACATTATGACGGACCAATACATTATGACGGACCAATACATTATGACGGACCAATACATTATGACTGACCAATAAACTCTGACTGACCAATACATTATGACGGACCAATACATTATGACTGGCCAATACATTATGACTGATCAATACATTATGACGGACCAATACACTATGACGGACCAATACATTATGAGGGACCAATACATTATGACGGACCAATACATTATGACTGACCAATAAACTCTGACTGACCAATACATTATGACTGACCAATAAACTCTGACTGACCAAAACATTATGACGGACCAATACATTATGACTGACCAAAACATTATGACGGACCAATACATTATGACGGACCAATACATTATGACTGACCAATACATTATGACTGACCAATACACTATGACGGACCAATACATTATGAGGGACCAATACATTATGACGGACCAATACATTATGACTGACCAATAAACTCTGACTGACCAATACATTATGACGGACCAATACATTATGACTGACCAATAAACTCTGACTGACCAAAACATTATGACTGACCAATAAACTCTGACTGACCAAAACATTATGACGGACCAATACATTTGATGACCAATACATTATGACTGACCAATAAACTCTGACTGACCAAAACATTATGACGGACCAATACATTATGACTGACCAAAACATTATGACGGACCAATACATTATGACGGACCAATACATTATGACTGACCAATACATTATGAGGGACCAAAACATTATGACGGACCAATAAACTCTGACTGACCAAAACATTATGACGGACCAATACATTATGACGGACCAATAAACTCCTGACTGACCAAAACATTATGACGGACCAATACATTATGACTGACCAATACACTATGACGGACCAATACATTATGAGGGACCAATACATTATGACTGACCAATACATTATGACTGACCAATACATTATGACGGACCAATAAACTCTGACTGACCAAAACATTATGACGGACCAATACATTATGACGGACCAATACATTATGACGGGCCAATACATTATGACTGACCAATACATTATGACGGACCAATAAATTATGACGGACCAATACATTATGACTGACCAAAACATTATGAGGGACCAATACATTATGACGGACCAATAAACTCTGACTGACCAAAACATTATGACGGACCAATACATTATGACTGACCAAAACATTATGATGGACCAATACATTATGACTGACCAAAACATTATGAGGGACCAATACATTATGACTGACCAATACATTATGACGGACCAATACATTATGACGGACCAATACATTATGACTGACCAATACATTATGACTGACCAATACATTATGACGGACCAATACATTATGACTGACCAATACATTATGACGGACCAATAAACTCTGACTGACCAAAACATTATGACGGACCAATACATTATGACGGACCAATACATTATGACGGACCAATACATTATGACGGACCAATACATTATGACGGACCAATACACTCTGACTGACCAATACATTATGAGGGACCAATACATTATGACTGATCAATACATTATGACGGACCAATACATTATGACGGACCAATACATTATGACGGACCAATACATTATGACGGACCAATACATTATGACTGACCAATACATTATGACTGACCAATACATTATGACTGACCAATACATTATGACTGACCAATACACTATGACGTACCAATACATTATGACGGACCAATACATTATGACGGACCAATACATTATGACGGACCAATAAACTCTGACTGACCAATACATTATGACTGACCAATACATTATGACTGACCAATACATTATGACGGACCAATACATTATGACGGACCAATACATTATGACGGACCAATAAACTCTGACTGACCAATACATTATGACTGACCAATAAACTCTGCCTGAACAATACATTATGACGGACCAATACATTATGACTGACCAATACATTATGACTGATCAATACATTATGACGGACCAATACACTATGACGGACCAATAAACTCTGACTGACCAAAACATTATGACGGACCAATACATTATGACTGACCAATACACTATGACGGACCAATACATTATGAGGGACCAATACATTATGACGGACCAATACATTATGACGGACCAATACATTATGACGGACCAATACATTATGACTGACCAATAAACTCTGACTGACCAATACATTATGACGGACCAATACATTATGACTGGCCAATACATTATGACTGATCAATACATTATGACGGACCAATACACTATGACGGACCAATACATTATGAGGGACCAATACATTATGACGGACCAATACATTATGACTGACCAATAAACTCTGACTGACCAATACATTATGACTGACCAATAAACTCTGACTGACCAAAACATTATGACGGACCAATACATTATGACTGACCAAAACATTATGACGGACCAATACATTATGACGGACCAATACATTATGACTGACCAATACATTATGACTGACCAATACACTATGACGGACCAATACATTATGAGGGACCAATACATTATGACGGACCAATACATTATGACTGACCAATAAACTCTGACTGACCAATACATTATGACGGACCAATACATTATGACTGACCAATAAACTCTGACTGACCAAAACATTATGACTGACCAATAAACTCTGACTGACCAAAACATTATGACGGACCAATACATTATGACTGACCAAAACATTATGACGGACCAATACATTATGACGGACCAATACATTATGACTGACCAATACATTATGAGGGACCAAAACATTATGACGGACCAATAAACTCTGACTGACCAAAACATTATGACGGACCAATACATTATGACGGACCAATAAACTCTGACTGACCAAAACATTATGACGGACCAATACATTATGACTGACCAATACACTATGACGGACCAATACATTATGAGGGACCAATACATTATGACTGACCAATACATTATGACTGACCAATACATTATGACGGACCAATAAAATATGACTGACCAAAACATTATGACGGACCAATACATTATGACGGACCAATACATTATGACGGGCCAATACATTATGACTGACCAATACATTATGACGGACCAATAAATTATGACGGACCAATACATTATGACTGACCAAAACATTATGAGGGACCAATACATTATGACGGACCAATAAACTCTGACTGACCAAAACATTATGACGGACCAATACATTATGACTGACCAAAACATTATGATGGACCAATACATTATGACTGACCAAAACATTATGAGGGACCAATACATTATGACGGACCAATAAACTCTGACTGACCAAAACATTATGACGGACCAATACATTATGACTGACCAATACACTATGACGGACCAATACATTATGAGGGACCAATACATTATGACTGACCAATACATTATGACGGACCAATAAACTCTGACTGACCAAAACATTATGACGGACCAAAACATTATGACGGACCAATACATTATGACGGGCCAATACATTATGACTGACCAATTCATTATGACGGACCAATACATTATGACGGACCAATACATTATGACGGACCAATACATTATGACGGACCAATACATTATGACGGACCAATAAACTCGGACTGACCTATACATTATGATGGACCAATACATTATGAGGGACCAATACATTATGACGGACCAATACATTATGATGGACCAATACATTATGAGGGACCAATACATTATGACGGACCAATACATTATGACTGACCAATACATTATGACTGACCAATACAGTATGACGGACCAATATATTATGACGGACCAATACATTATGACTGACCAATACATTATGACGGACCAATACATTATGACGGACCAATACATTATGACGGAACAATACATTATGACCGACCAATACATTATGACAGACCAATACCAGTACATTATGACGGACCAATACATTATGACGGACAAATACATTATGACGCACCAATACCAATAAATTATGACAGACCAATACATTATGATGGACCAATACATTATGACTGACCAATACATTATGACGGACCAATACATTATGACGGACCAATACATTATGACGGACCAATACCAATACATTATGACGGACCAATACATTATGACGGACCAATACATTATGACGCACCAATACCAATACATTATGTCAGACCAATACATTATGATGGACCAATACATTATGACTGACCAATACATTATGACGGACCAATACATTATTATGACGGACCAATACATTATGACGGACCAATACATTATGACGGACCAATACATTATGACGGACCAATACATTATGACGGACCAATACATTATGACGGACCAATACCAAATACATTATGACGGACCAATACATTATGACTGACCAATACATTATGACTGACCAATACATTATGACTGACCAATACATTATGACGGACCAATACATTATGACTGACCAATACATGATGACGGACCAATACATTATGACGGAACAATACATTATGACCGACCAATACATTATGACGGACCAATACCAATACATTATGACGGACCAATACATTATGACTGACCAATAAACTCTGACTGACATTATGAAGGACCAATACATTATGACTGACCAATAAACTCTGACTGACCAAAACATTATGACTGACCAATAAACTCTGACTGACCAAAACATTATGACGGACCAATACATTATGACTGACCAATAAACTCTGACTGACCAATACATTATGACTGACCAATAAACTCTGACTGACCAAAACATTATGACGGACCAATACATTATGACTGACCAAAACATTATGACGGACCAATACATTATGACGGACCAACACATTATGACTGACCAATACATTATGAGGGACCAAAACATTATGACGGACCAATAAACTCTGACTGACCAAAACATTATGACGGACCAATACATTATGACTGACCAAAACATTATGACGGACCAATACATTATGACTGACCAAAACATTATGAGGGACCAATACATTATGACGGACCAATAAACTCTGACTTACCAAAACATTATGAGGGACCAATACATTATGACGGACCAATAAACTCTGACTGACCAAAACATTATGACGGACCAATACATTATGACGGACCAATACATTATGAGGGACCAATACATTATAATAATATATCCCATTTAGCAGACGCTTTTGTCCAAAGCGACTTACAAGTCGGCTGGGGCCACTACTTTTTTACATATGGGTGGTCCCAGCGGGAATCGAACCCACGACGCTTGGCGTTGCAAGCGCCATGCTCTACCGACTGAGCCACACAGGACCCACAGGACTGACCAATACATTATGACTGACCAATACATTATGACGGACCAATAAACTCTGACTGACCAAAACATTATGACGGACCAATACATTATGACGGACCAATACATTATGACGGGCCAATACATTATGACTGACCAATACATTATGACGGACCAATACATTATGACGGACCAATACATTATGACTGACCAAAACATTATGAGGGACCAAAACATTATGACGGACCAATACATTATGACTGACCAAAACATTATGAGGGACCAATACATTATGACGGACCAATAAACTCTGACTGACCAAAACATTATGACGGACCAATACATTATGACTGACCAATACACTATGACGGACCAATACATTATGAGGGAACAATACATTATGACTGACCAATACATTATGACTGACCAATATATTATGACGGACCAATAAACTCTGACTGACCAAAACATTATGACGGACCAATACATTATGACGGACCAATACATTATGACGGGCCAATACATTATGACTGACCAATACATTATGACGGACCAATACATTATGACGGACCAATACATTATGACGGACCAATACATTATGACGGACCAATAAACTCGGACTGACCAATACATTATGATGGACCAATACATTATGAGGGACCAATACATTATGAGGGACCAATACATTATGACGGACCAATACATTATGAGGGACCAATACATTATGACGGACCAATACATTATGACTGACCAATACATTATGACTGACCAATACAGTATGACGGACCAATATATTATGACGGACCAATACATTATGACTGACAAATACATTATGACGGACCAATACATTATGACGGACCAATACATTATGACGGAACAATACATTATGACCGACCAATACATTATGACGGACCAATACCAATACATTATGACGGACCAATACATTATGACGGACCAATACATTATGACGCACCAATACCAATACATTATGACAGACCAATACATTATGATGGACCAATACATTATGACTGACCAATACATTATGACGGACCAATACATTATGACGGACCAATACATTATGACGGACCAATACCAATACATTATGACGGACCAAAACATTATGACGGACCAATACATTATGACGCACCAATACCAATACATTATGTCAGACCAATACATTATGATGGAACAATACATTATGACTGACCAATACATTATGACGGACCAATACATTATTATGACTGACCAATACATTATGACGGACCAATACATTATGACGGACCAATACATTATGACGCACCAATACCAATACATTATGTCAGACCAAAACATTATGACGGACCAATACATTATGACGGGCCAATACATTATGACTGACCAATTCATTATGACGGACCAATACATTATGACGGACCAATACATTATGACGGACCAATACATTATGACGGACCAATACATTATGACGGACCAATAAACTCGGACTGACCTATACATTATGATGGACCAATACATTATGAGGGACCAATACATTATGACGGACCAATACATTATGACGGACCAATACATTATGAGGGACCAATACATTATGACGGACCAATACATTATGACTGACCAATACATTATGACTGACCAATACAGTATGACGGACCAATATATTATGACGGACCAATACATTATGACTGACCAATACATTATGACGGACCAATACATTATGACGGACCAATACATTATGACGGAACAATACATTATGACCGACCAATACATTATGACAGACCAATACCAGTACATTATGACGGACCAATACATTATGACGGACCAATACATTATGACGCACCAATACCAATAAATTATGACAGACCAATACATTATGATGGACCAATACATTATGACTGACCAATACATTATGACGGACCAATACATTATGACGGACCAATACATTATGACGGACCAATACCAATACATTATGACGGACCAATACATTATGACGGACCAATACATTATGACGCACCAATACCAATACATTATGTCAGACCAATACATTATGATGGACCAATACATTATGACTGACCAATACATTATGACGGACCAATACATTATTATGACGGACCAATACATTATGACGGACCAATACATTATGACGGACCAATACATTATGACGGACCAATACATTATGACGGACCAATACATTATGACGGACCAATACCAAATACATTATGACGGACCAATACATTATGACTGACCAATACATTATGACTGACCAATACATTATGACTGACCAATACATTATGACGGACCAATACATTATGACTGACCAATACATGATGACGGACCAATACATTATGACGGAACAATACATTATGACCGACCAATACATTATGACGGACCAATACCAATACATTATGACGGACCAATACATTATGACTGACCAATAAACTCTGACTGACATTATGAAGGACCAATACATTATGACTGACCAATAAACTCTGACTGACCAAAACATTATGACGGACCAATACATTATGACTGACCAATAAACTCTGACTGACCAATACATTATGACTGACCAATAAACTCTGACTGACCAAAACATTATGACGGACCAATACATTATGACTGACCAAAACATTATGACGGACCAATACATTATGACGGACCAACACATTATGACTGACCAATACATTATGAGGGACCAAAACATTATGACGGACCAATAAACTCTGACTGACCAAAACATTATGACGGACCAATACATTATGACTGACCAAAACATTATGACGGACCAATACATTATGACTGACCAAAACATTATGAGGGACCAATACATTATGACGGACCAATAAACTCTGACTTACCAAAACATTATGAGGGACCAATACATTATGACGGACCAATAAACTCTGACTGACCAAAACATTATGACGGACCAATACATTATGACGGACCAATACATTATGAGGGACCAATACATTATAATAATATATCCCATTTAGCAGACGCTTTTGTCCAAAGCGACTTACAAGTCGGCTGGGGCCACTACTTTTTACATATGGGTGGTCCCAGCGGGAATCGAACCCACGACGCTTGGCGTTGCAAGCGCCATGCTCTACCGACTGAGCCACACAGGACCCACAGGACTGACCAATACATTATGACTGACCAATACATTATGACGGACCAATAAACTCTGACTGACCAAAACATTATGACGGACCAATACATTATGACGGACCAATACATTATGACGGGCCAATACATTATGACTGACCAATACATTATGACGGACCAATACATTATGACGGACCAATACATTATGACTGACCAAAACATTATGAGGGACCAAAACATTATGACGGACCAATACATTATGACTGACCAAAACATTATGAGGGACCAATACATTATGACGGACCAATAAACTCTGACTGACCAATACATTATGACGGACCAATACATTATGACGGACCAATACATTATGAGGGAACAATACATTATGACTGACCAATACATTATGACTGACCAATATATTATGACGGACCAATAAACTCTGACTGACCAAAACATTATGACGGACCAATACATTATGACGGACCAATACATTATGACGGGCCAATACATTATGACTGACCAATACATTATGACGGACCAATACATTATGACGGACCAATACATTATGACGGACCAATACATTATGACGGACCAATAAACTCGGACTGACCAATACATTATGATGGACCAATACATTATGAGGGACCAATACATTATGAGGGACCAATACATTATGACGGACCAATACATTATGAGGGACCAATACATTATGACGGACCAATACATTATGACTGACCAATACATTATGACTGACCAATACAGTATGACGGACCAATATATTATGACGGACCAATACATTATGACTGACAAATACATTATGACGGACCAATACATTATGACGGACCAATACATTATGACGGAACAATACATTATGACCGACCAATACATTATGACGGACCAATACCAATACATTATGACGGACCAATACATTATGACGGACCAATACATTATGACGCACCAATACCAATACATTATGACAGACCAATACATTATGATGGACCAATACATTATGACTGACCAATACATTATGACGGACCAATACATTATGACGGACCAATACATTATGACGGACCAATACCAATACATTATGACGGACCAAAACATTATGACGGACCAATACATTATGACGCACCAATACCAATACATTATGTCAGACCAATACATTATGATGGAACAATACATTATGACTGACCAATACATTATGACGGACCAATACATTATTATGACTGACCAATACATTATGACGGACCAATACATTATGACGGACCAATACATTATGACGGACCAATACATTATGACGGACCAATACATTATGACGGACCAATACATTATGACGGACCAATACATTATGACAATACATTATGACGGACCAATACATTATGACGGACCAATACATTATGACCAATACATTATGATTATGACCAATACTGACCAATATTATGACGGACCAATACATTATGACGGACCAATACATTATGACTGACCAATACATTATGACGGACCAATACATTATGACGGAACAATACATTATGACCGACCAATACATTATGACGGACCAATACCAATACATTATGACGGACGAATACATTATGACCGACCAATACATTATGACGCACCAATACCAATACATTATGACAGACCAATACATTATGATGGACCAATACATTATGACTGACCAATACATTATGACGGACCAATGCATTATGACGGACCAATACATTATTACGGACTAATAAATTATGACGGACCAATACATTATGACGGACCAATACATTATGACGGACAAATACATTATGGCGGACCAATACCAATACACTATGACTGACCAATACACTATGACTGACCAATACACTATGACTGACCAATACATTATGATGGACCAATACATAATGACTGACCAATACATTATGACGGACCAATACATTATGACGGACCAATACATTATGACGGACCAATACATTATGACGGACCAATACATTATGACGGACCAATACCAATACATTATGACGGACCAATACTTTATGACGGACAAATACCAATACATTATGACGGACCAATACATTATGACGGACCAATATCAATACATTATGACGGACCAATACCAATACCTTATGACGGACCAATAACAATACATTATGACGGACCAATACCAATGCATTATGATGGACCAATACATTATGACGGACCAATACCAATACATTATGACGGATCAATACATTATGACTCACCAATACACTATGACTCACCAATGCATTATGACGGACCAATACATTATGACGGACCAATACATTATGACTCACCAATACATTATGACGGACCAATACATTATGACGGACCAATACCAATGCATTATGATGGACCAATACATTATGACGGACCAATACCAATACATTATGACGGATCAATACATTATGACGGACCAATAACAATACATTATGACGGACCAATACATTATGACGGACCAATACAGTATGACTCACCAATACACTATGACTCACCAATACATTATGACGGACCAATACATTATGATGGACCAATACATTATGACTCACCAATATATTATGACGGACCAATACATTATGACGGACCAATACACTATGACTCAGCAATACATTATGACCGACCAATACCAATACATTATGACGGACCAATACATTATGACGGACCAATACATTATGACGGACCAATACATTATGACGGACCAATACATTATGACGGACCAATACCAAATACATTATGACGGACCAATACATTATGACGGACCAATACATTATGACGGACAAATACATTATGGCGGACCAATACCAATACACTATGACTGACCAATACACTATGACTGACCAATACACTATGACTGACCAATACATTATGATGGACCAATACATAATGACTGAACAATACATTATGACGGACCAATACATTATGACGGACCAATACATTATGACGGACCAATACATTATGACGGACCAATACATTATGACGGACCAATACCAATACATTATGACGGACCAATACTTTATGACGGACAAATACCAATACATTATGACGGACCAATACATTATGACGGACCAATATCAATACATTATGACGGACCAATACCAATACGTTATGACGGACCAATACCAATACATTATGACGGACCAATACCAATGCATTATGATGGACCAATACATTATGACGGACCAATACCAATACATTATGACGGATCAATACATTATGACTCACCAATACACTATGACTCACCAATGCATTATGACGGACCAATACATTATGACGGACCAATACATTATGACTCACCAATACATTATGACGGACCAATACATTATGACGGACCAATACCAATGCATTATGATGGACCAATACATTATGACGGACCAATACCAATACATTATGACGGATCAATACATTATGACGGACCAATAACAATACATTATGACGGACCAATACATTATGACGGACCAATACAGTATGACTCACCAATACACTATGACTCACCAATACATTATGACGGACCAATACATTATGATGGACCAATACATTATGACTCACCAATATATTATGACGGACCAATACATTATGACGGACCAATACACTATGACTCAGCAATACATTATGACCGACCAATACATTATGACGGACCAATACATTATGATGGACCAATACATTATGACGGACCAATACATTATGACGGACAAATACATTATGACGGAACAATATATTATGACAGGCCAATACATTATGACTGACCAATACCAATACACTATGACTGACCAATACACTATGACTGACCAATACATTATGTTGGACCAATACATTATGACTGACCAATACATTATGACGGACCAATACCAATACATTATGACGGACCAATACATTATGACGGACGAATACATTATGACGGACCAATACCAATACATTGTGACGGACCAATACATTATGACGGACCAATACCATTACATTATGACGGACCAATACATTATGACGGACCAATACCAATACATTATGACGGACCAATACCAATACCTTATGACGGACCAATACCAATTGATTATGACGGACCAATACCAATGCATTATGATGGACCAAAACATTATGACGGACCAATACCAATACATTATGACGGATCAATACATTATGACGGACCAATACCAATACATTATGACGGACCAATACATTATGACGGACCAATACAGTATGACTCACCAATACACTATGACTCACCAATACATTGTGACGGACCAATACATTATGACGGACCAATACACTATGACTACATTATGACGGACCAATACATTATGACGGACCAATACATTATGACGGACCAATACATTATGACGGACCAATACATTATGACGGACCAATACATTATGACGGACAATACATTATACCAATACATTATGACGGACCAATACAGTATGACTCAATACCAATACACTATGACTCACCAATACATTATGACGGACCAATACATTATGATGGACCAATACATTATGACTCACCAATATATTATGACGGACCAATACATTATGACGGACCAATACACTATGACTCAGCAATACATTATGACCGACCAATACCAATACATTATGACGGACCAATACATTATGACGGACCAATACATTATGACGGACCAATACATTATGACGGACAAATACATTATGACGGACCAATACCAATACACTATGACTGACCAATACACTATGACTGACCAATACATTATGATGGACCAATACATTATGACGGACCAATACATTATGACGGACCAATACATTATGACGGACCAATACCAATACATTATGACGGACCAATACAGTATGACTCACCAATACACTATGACTCACCAATACATTATGACGGACCAATACATTATGATGGACCAATACATTATGACTCACCAATACATTATGACGGACCAATACATTATGACGGACCAATACACTATGACTCACCAATACATTATGACCGACCAATACATTATGACCGACCAATACATTATGACGGACCAATACATTATGACGGACCAATACATTATGACGGACAAATACATTATGACGGACCAATACCAATACACTATGACTGACCAATACACTATGACTGACCAATACATTATGATGGACCAATACATTATGACTGACCAATACATTATGACGGACCAATACATTATGACGGACCAATACATTATGACGGACCAATACATTATGACGGACAAATACATTATGACGGACCAATATATTATGACAGGCCAATACATTATGACTGACCAATACCAATACACTATGACTGACCAATACACTATGACAGACCAATACATTATGATGGACCAATACATTATGACGGACCAATACATTATGACTGACCAATACATTATGACGGACTAATAAATTATGACGGACCAATACATTATGACTGACCAATACATTATGACGGACCAATACCAATACATTATGACTGACCCATACATTATGACGGACCAATACCAATACATTATGACGGACCAATAACAATACACTATGACGGACCAATACCAATACATTATGACTGACCAATACATTATGACGGACCATTACACTCTGACTGACCAATACATTATGACGGACCAATACCAATCCACTATGACGGACCAATACCAATACACTATACTATGATGGACCAATACCAATACACTATGACTGACCAATACCAATACACTATGATGGACCAATACATTATGACGGACCAATACCAATACATTATGACAATCAGCATTGAATGACAAATGTTATCCCTCCCTGAATCAGTCACAAAGGGACAGTGATGAAAACCCTGAAATTGCACACACACACACACACACACACACACACACACACACACACACACACACACACACACACACACACACACACACACACACACACACACACACACACACACACACACACACACACACACACACACACACACACACACACACACACACACACACACACACACACACACACACACACACACACACACACACACACACACACACACACACACACACACACACACACACACACACACACAAGGTGTTAGTGAGTTAGTGGTTTTAGAGAGAGACTAGCTCTGGTCCAAGGTGTTAGTGGTTCTAGAGAAAGACTAGCTCTGGTCCAAGGTGTTATTGAGTTAGTGGTTATAGAGAAAGACTTGCTCTGGCCCAAGGTGTTAGTGAGTTAGTGGTTTTAGAGAGAGACTAGCTCTGGCCAAAGGTGTTAGTGAGTTAGTGGTTTTAGAGCGAGACTAGCTCTGGCTTAAACATCCACCAAAGTTTAATAGAAACATGTGCTACATTTTCAAAAGTGTGACACTTAACTACAACAAATGAAATCTAATTTTGTCACTTGCATCGAATACAACAGGTATAGAATGTGCCGTGAAATGCTGAACACAACAGGTGTAGAATGTTCCGTGAAATGCTGAACACAACAGGTGTAGAATATGCCATGAAATGCTGAACACAACAGGTGTAGCATGTGCCGTGAAATGCTGAACACAACAGGTGTAGAATGTGCCGTGAAATGCTGAACACAACAGGTGTAGAATGTGCCATGAAATGCTGAACACAACAGGTGTAGCATGTTCCATGAAATGCTTATTTACGAGCCCTTTCCCAACAGAGCAGGTGTGGTGAGGAAAGCACAGTGTCTGTGTAATATGATCTTTAACACAGCTCTTCATTGTCATTTGACTGTCTGAATCCCATTCTGTGTAATTTTATTGCTGTAATGCATTATTAAACTAAATCCAGTGTGTACCCTGAGGACAGAGAGCTCCTAATACATACTCAGTTATCTTTATAGAGATACTATGTGTTCTTTTGTACCGCATAAGGTTATACTAAACTCAATAATGTATATTGAGAAGAGAGTGTTCCTAATACTAAGATAATTTAGGCTGGCGTTCAATCTGATCGTCTTTGTCGACAATGAGGCTTTTAAAGGCAATGTGCCTGTAAATCATGAAGACTCACGTTAACTGCTTTAAATGGTCAATAATGACTTTAAAATGGGTTATTGTGAGTTGGATCCTAAGTCATTTGAAGAGATTGTTTCATAGGCGTTAAAAGCGTGTGTAGCCTACTGTGTGAAATAAAGAGAGCCGGGTAACATTTTCTGACCCCTTGACTTTTTCCACATTTTGTTGTTACAGCATTATTCAAAAATGGATGAAATAAAAACAATTCCTCATCTATCTACACACAATACCCCATCATGAAGAGGCAAAAACAGATTTTTACAATGTTTGCAAATGTATCAAAAACATTTAAAACAGAAATAAATGATTTACATAAGTATTCAGACCCTTTTGCTTTGAGACTAAAAATTGAGCACAGGTGCATCCTGTTTCCAATGATCATCCTTGATATGTTTCTACAACTTGATTGGAGTCCACCTGTGGTAAATTCAATTGATTGGACATGATTTGGAAAGGCACACACTTGTCTTTATGAGGTCCCACAGTTGACTGTGCATGTCAAAGCAAAAACCAAGCCAAAAGGTCAAAGGAATTGTCCGTAGAGCTTAGAGACAGGATTGTGTCGAGGCACAGACCTGGGAAATGTACCAAAACATTTCTGCAGCATTGAAGGTCACCGAGAACACAGTGGCATCAATCATTCTTAAATTGAAAAAGTTTGGAACTACCAAGTCTCTTCCTAAAGCTGCCCTCCAGGCTAAATTGAGCAATCGGGGGAGAAGGACCTGAGGGTGACCAAGAACCCAATGGTCACTCTGACAGAGCTCTAGAGTTCCTCTGTGGATGGGAGAACCATCCAGAAGGACAAACATCTCTGCCGCGCTCCACCAATCAGGCCTTTGTGGTACAGTGGCCAGACGGAAGCCACTCCTCAGTAAAAGGCACATCACAGCCATCTTCGAGTTTTCCAAAAGGCACCTAAAGGACGCTCAGACCATAAGAAACAACATTCTCTGTTCTGATGAACCCAAGATTGAACTCTTTGACCTGAATGCAAAGTGTCTCGTCTGGAGGAAACTTGCCACCATCCATACGGTGAAGCATGGTGGTGGCAGTATCACTACAATGAAGCATGGCGGTGGCAGTATCACTACAATGAAGCATGGTGGTGGCCGCATCAAGCTGTGGGGATGTTTTCAGCGGCAGGGACTGGGAGACTAGTCATGATCAAGGCAAAGATTAACAGAGCAAAGCACAGAGAGATTCTTGATGAAGAGTGCTCAGGACCTCAGAATGCGGTGAAGGTTCACGTTCCAATAGGACAACAACCCAAAGCACACACCCAAGGCAACACAGGAGTGGCTTCGGGACAAGTCTTTGAATGTCAAGGAACAAATCTGTCATTCTGCCCCTGAACAGGCACTTAACCCACTGTTCCTAGGCCGTCATTGAAAATAAGAATTTGTTCTTAACTGACTTGCCTAGTAAAATAAAGGTAAAATAAAAATAAAAATGTCTGAGTGGCCAAGCCAGATAGAACATCTCTGAAGAAACCTGAAAATAGCTGTGCAGCAATGCTCTCCATCCAACCTGACAGAGCTTGAGAGGATCTGCACAGATCTGCACAGAAGAATGGGAGAAACTCCCCAAATACTGGTGCGCCAAGCTTGTAGCGTCATACCCAGGAAGACTCTAGGCTGTAATCGCTGCCAAAGGTGCTTCAACAATGTACTGAGTAAAGGGTCTGAATACTTATGTAAATGTGATATTTCATTTTATTTTATTTTTTTGTAATAAATCAGCAAACATTTCTAAAAACCTGTTTTTGCCTCGTCATTATGGAGAATTGTGTTTAGATTGATGAGGAAAAAAAACAATTAAATCAATTTTAGTATAAAAAAGGCTGTAGAGAAAGTGAAGGGGTCTAAATACTTTCAGAAGGTAAAGTGGACAACAACCCTACAGCCCTGTTCTCTCTGACTGTCACGTTCATCGATGAGACCAAGGGATCAATGGGACCCTACAGCCCTGTTCTCCCTGTCTGTCACGTTCATCGATGAGACCAAGGGATCAATGGGACCCTACAGCCCTGTTCTCCCTGTCTGTCACGTTCATCGATGAGACCAAGGGATCAATGGGACCCTACAGCCCTGTTCTCCCTGTCTGTCACGTTCATCGATGAGACCAAGGGATCAATGGGACCCTACAGCCCTGTTCTCCCTGTCTGTCACGTTCATCGATGAGACCAAGGGATCAATGGGACCCTACAGCCCTGTTCTCCCTGTCTGTCACGTTCATCGATGAGACCAAGGGATCAATGGGACCCTACAGCCCTGTTCTCCCTGTCTGTCACGTTCATCGATGAGACCAAGGATCAATGGGACCCTACAGCCCTGTTCTCCCTGTCTGTCACGTTCATCGATGAGACCAAGGGATCAATGGGACCCTACAGCCCTGTTCTCCCTGTCTGTCACGTTCATCGATGAGACCAAGGGATCAATGGGACCCTACAGCCCTGTTCTCCCTGTCTGTCACGTTCATCGATGAGACCAAGGGATCAATGGGACCCTACAGCCCTGTTCTCCCTGTCTGTCACGTTCATCGATGAGACCAAGGGATCAATGGGACCCTACAGCCCTGTTCTCCCTGTCTGTCACGTTCATCGATGAGACCAAGGGATCAATGGGACCCTACAGCCCTGTTCTCCCTGTCTGTCACGTTCATCGATGAGACCAAGGGATCAATGGGACCCTACAGTTCTCCCTGTTCTCCCTGTCTGTCACGTTCATCGATGAGACCAAGGGATCAATGGGACCCTACAGCCCTGTTCTCCCTGTCTGTCACGTTCATCGATGAGACCAAGGGATCAATGGGACCCTACAGCCCTGTTCTCCCTGTCTGTCACGTTCATCGATGAGACCAAGGGATCAATGGGACCCTACAGCCCTGTTCTCCCTGTCTGTCACGTTCATCGATGAGACCAAGGGATCAATGGGACCCTACAGCCCTGTTCTCCCTGTCTGTCACGTTCATCGATGAGACCAAGGGATCAATGGGACCCTACAGCCCTGTTCTCCCTGTCTGTCACGTTCATCGATGAGACCAAGGGATCAATGGGACCCTACAGCCCTGTTCTCCCTGTCTGTCACGTTCATCGATGAGACCAAGGGATCAATGGGACCCTACAGCCCTGTTCTCCCTGTCTGTCACGTTCATCGATGAGACCAAGGGATCAATGGGACCCTACAGCCCTGTTCTCCCTGTCTGTCACTGTTCATCGATGAGACCAAGGGATCAATGGGACCCTACAGCCCTGTTCTCCCTGTCTGTCACGTTCATCGATGAGACCAAGGGATCAATGGGACCCTACAGCCCTGTTCTCCCTGTCTGTCACGTTCATCGATGAGACCAAGGGATCAATGGGACCCTACAGCCCTGTTCTCCCTGTCTGTCACGTTCATCGATGAGACCAAGGGA
Source organism: Oncorhynchus masou masou (assembly GCF_036934945.1). Taxonomy (NCBI): domain Eukaryota; kingdom Metazoa; phylum Chordata; class Actinopteri; order Salmoniformes; family Salmonidae; genus Oncorhynchus; species Oncorhynchus masou. Next base: position 3,640,793 of record NC_088222.1, on the reverse strand, counting down.
TCAATGGGACCCTACAGCCCTGTTCTCCCTGTCTGTCACGTTCATCGATGAGACCAAGGGATCAATGGGACCCTACAGCCCTGTTCTCCCTGTCTGTCAGCCCTGTTCTCCCTGTCTGTCACGTTCATCGATGAGACCAAGGGATCAATGGGACCCTACAGCCCTGTTCTCCCTGTCTGTCACGTTCATCGATGAGACCAAGGGATCAATGGGACCCTACAGCCCTGTTCTCCCTGTCTGTCACGTTCATCGATGAGACCAAGGGATCAATGGGACCCTACAGCCCTGTTCTCCCTGTCTGTCACGTTCATCGATGAGACCAAGGGATCAATGGGACCCTACAGCCCTGTTCTCCCTGTCTGTCACGTTCATCGATGAGACCAAGGGATCAATGGGACCCTACAGCCCTGTTCTCCCTGTCTGTCACGTTCATCGATGAGACCAAGGGATCAATGGGACCCTACAGCCCTGTTCTCCCTGTCTGTCACGTTCATCGATGAGACCAAGGGGACCCTACAGCCCTGTTCTCCCTGTCTGTCACGTTCATCGATGGGACCCTACAGCCCTGTTCTCCCTGTCTGTCACGTTCATCGATGAGACCAAGGGATCAATGGGACCCTACAGCCCTGTTCTCCCTGTCTGTCACGTTCATCGATGAGACCAAGGGATCAATGGGACCCTACAGCCCTGTTCTCCCTGTCTGTCACGTTCATCGATGAGACCAAGGGATCAATGGGACCCTACAGCCCTGTTCTCCCTGTCTGTCACGTTCATCGATGAGACCAAGGGATCAATGGGACCCTACAGCCCTGTTCTCCCTGTCTGTCACGTTCATCGATGAGACCAAGGGATCAATGGGACCCTACAGCCCTGTTCTCCCTGTCTGTCACGTTCATCGATGAGACCAAGGGATCAACGGGACCCTACAGCCCTGCCTGATCTGGGACCCTCAGCCCTGTTCTCCCATCTGTCACGTTCATGATGAGACCAAGGCCGAGACTTGTCCTAGCCTGGGTATCGTCAACCTAGGGATCAATGGGACCCTACAGCCCTGTTCTCTCTGTCTGTCACGTTCATCGTAATGATGAGACCAAGGCCGAGACTTGTCCTAGCCTGGGTATCGTCAACCTAGGGAGCCCTGTTCTCCCTGTCTGTCACGTTCAATGGGACCCTACAGCCCTGTTCTCTCTGTCTGTCACGTTCATCGTAATGATGAGACCAAGGCCGAGACTTGTCCTAGCCTGGGTATCGTCAACCTAGGGATCAATGGGACCCTACAGCCCTGTTCTCTCTGTCTGTCACGTTCATCGTAATGATGAGACCAAGGCCGAGACTTGTCCTAGCCTGGGTATCGTCAACCTAGGGATCAATGGGACCCTACAGCCCTGTTCTCTCTCAGTCTGTCACATTCAACGTAATGAGTAGAACAATGCCGAGACAGTTTCCTGAATTTTACTACGGAGAGACAGACAGTTTCCTGGATCATACTACGGAGAGACAGACAGTTTCCTGGATCATACTACGGAGAGACAGACAGTTTGCTGGATGATACTAATGAGAGACAGACAGTTTGCTGGATGATACTAATGAGAGGCAGACAGTTTTCTGGATCGTACTACGGAAAGGCAGACAGTTTCCTGGATCGTACTACGGAGAGACAGACCCTACAGCCCTGTTTCTGGATCTGTCACGTTCACGGAGAGGCAGACAGTTTTCTGGATCGTACTACGGAGAGACAGACAGTTTTCTGGATCGTACTCACGGAGATAAGACAGTTTGCTGGATCGTACGTTCACGGAGAGGCAGACAGTTTCCTGGATCTGTACTCATCGGAGAGACAGACAGTTTTCTGGATCGTACTACGGAGAGGCAGACAGTTTCCTGGATCGTACTACGGAGAGACAGACAGTTTTCTGGATCGTACTACGGAGAGGCAGACAGTTTTCTGGATCGTACTACGGAGAGACAGACAGTTTTCTGGATCGTACTAATGAGAGGCAGACAGTTTTCTGGATCGTACTACGGAGAGACAGACAGTTTCCTGGATCATACTACGGAGAGACAGACAGTTTCCTGGATCATACTACGGAGAGACAGACAGTTTCCTGGATCATAATACGGAGAGGCAGACAGTTTTCTGGATCGTACTACGGAGAGGCAGACAGTTTTCTGGATCGTACTACGGAGAGACAGACAGTTTTCTGGATCGTACTACGGAGAGGCAGACAGTTTCCTGGATCGTACTACGGAGAGGCAGACAGTTTCCTGAATTGTACTACGGAGAGGCAGACAGTTTCCTTGGGAATCGTAATACGGAGAGACAGACAGTCTCCAAAAGAATAAAGACATTTCAAACGTCATAATACCGTATGTCCATATACAGGGTTGTAACGATGTGCAAATAGTTAAAAGTAACAGACCAGTCCGTCTTCCCTATTCAGACTAGGAAAGGTATCTGTTATCTGTCCATGTTCAGATATAAAGAAAACGTGAAAATGTATCTGTCGATCTTCAGTTGTGGTGTTTATTGACAGAAAGGCTTTTCGACTTCTCTTATCACAGTGTATGTGATTGGGTTCTAAAGGGTTCTAAAGGGTTCTCGTTAGTTTCTGTGGATTCAGAACAGTCATGAAAGTCAACTTGAAAGAACTGGGTTTGAAGAGAAGGACAGGACAGTGCAATCTGACACTGTACATTGAGTCTCACACGGGAAAATAGCATTTTTTTGTTGATGTGGGTGTTTAGACTGATTCAGAATAGTCATGAAAGTCAAAGGAAAGGATTGTAGTATCTTACATTGTAAAACTACAAGTTTAAAAAAATGCTTTACTTTCCAAAAATATGAATTGCTGTATATGTGATGGGATGATGTCCTTGTTATTCGTTTAACACAATTATTTTTTTTACCATATATGATGTAGCCAACACTAACAGTAAAATGCTACAGTGCACTAACAGTAAAATACTACAGTGCACTAACAGTAAAATGCTACAGTGCACTAACAGTAAAATGCTACAGTGCACTAACAGTAAAATGCTACAGTGCACTAACAGTAAAATGCTACAGTGCACTAACAGTAAAATGCTACAGTGCACTAACAGTAAAATGCTACAGTGCACTAACAGTAAAATGCTATGTGTATCTATGAGAAAAAATAAAGGACTGTTACAGGATGATTAAAACCAGGGTGCCAGGCTGAGTCTGCTGTCTTGACACATCCTTATGGAATTGTCATGATAAACAATGTTGGGACTGAAAATGACAGCAATGGAGTTGCCATTGCATAAACAGATCTGGGACCTGCTAAGAATTATTATATGATACATAATAACAGATCTGGGACCTGCTAAGAATTATTATATGATAAATAATAACAGATCTGGGACCAGGTTAGTATTATTATATAATACATAATAACAGATCTGGGACCAGGTTAGTATTAATTTGATAAATAATAACAGATCTGGGACCAGGTTAGTATTAATTTGATACATAATAACAGATCTGGGACCAGCCTATAGGTATTTGACCTGAATTCTCCCTCAGAATAACAACACATTACTGATCTCTTGTAGCCATGTGGAGACAGTAGTGATGAACAGCCTGTTGTAGCCATGTGGAGACAGTAGTGATGAACAGCCTGTTGTAGCCATGTGGAGACAGTAGTGATGAACAGCCTGTTGTAGCCATGTGGAGACAGTAGTGATGAACAGCCTGTTGTAGCCATGTGGAGACAGTAGTGATGAACAGCCTGTTGTGCCTGTTGATGAACAGGATGATTGGTGCCATGTGGAGACAGTAGTGATGAACAGCCTGTTGTAGCCATGTGGAGACAGTAGTGATGAACAGCCTGTTGTAGCCATGTGGAGACAGTAGTGATGAACAGCCTGTTGTAGCCATGTGGAGACAGTAGTGATGAACAGCCTGTTAATAGCCATGTGGAGACCAGTAGTGATGAACAGCCTGTTGTAGCCATGTGGAGACAGTAGTGATGAACAGCCTGTTATAGCCATGTGGAGACAGTAGTGATGAACAGCCTGTTGTAGCCATGTGGAGACAGTAGTGATGAACAGCCTGTTGTAGCCATGTGGAGACAGTAGTGATGAACAGCCTGTTGTAGCCATGTGGAGACAGTAGTGATGAACAGCCCTGATTGTAGCCATGTGGAGACAGTAGTGATGAACAGCCTGTTGTAGCCATGTGGAGACAGTAGTGATGAACAGCCTGTTGTAGCCATGTGGAGACAGTAGTGATGAACAGCCTGTTGTAGCCATGTGGAGCCATGTGGCCCATGTGGAGACAGTAGTGATGAACAGCCCAGTAGTGATGAACAGCCTGTTGTAGCCATGTGGAGACAGTAGTGATGAACAGCCTGTTATAGCCATGTGGAGACAGTAGTGATGAACAGCCTGTTGTAGCCATGTGGAGACAGTAGTGATGAACAGCCTGTTGTAGCCATGTGGAGACAGTAGTGATGAACAGCCTGTTGTAGCCATGTGGAGACAGTAGTGATGAACAGCCTGTTGTAGCCATGTGGAGACAGTAGTGATGAACAGCCTGTTGTAGCCATGTGGAGACAGTAGTGATGAACAGCCTGTTGTAGCCATGTGGAGACAGTAGTGATGAACAGCCTGTTATAGCCATGTGGAGACAGTAGTGATGAACAGCCTGTTGTAGCCATGTGGAGACAGTAGTGATGAACAGCCTGTTGTAGCCATGTGGAGACAGTAGTGATGAACAGCCTGTTGTAGCCATGTGGAGACAGTAGTGATGAACAGCCTGTTGTAGCCATGTGGAGACAGTAGTGATGAACAGCCTGTTGTAGCCATGTGGAGACAGTAGTGATGAACAGCCTGTTGTAGCCATGTGGAGACAGTAGTGATGAACAGCCTGTTGTAGCCATGTGGAGACAGTAGTGATGAACAGCCTGTTGTAGCCATGTGGAGACAGTAGTGATGAACAGCCTGTTGTAGCCATGTGGAGACAGTAGTGATGAACAGCCTGTTGTAGCCATGTGGAGACAGTAGTGATGAACAGCCTGTTGTAGCCATGTGGAGACAGTAGTGATGAACAGCCTGTTGTAGCCATGTGGAGACAGTAGTGATGAACAGCCTGTTGTAGCCATGTGGAGACAGTAGTGATGAACAGCCTGTTGTAGCCATGTGGAGACAGTAGTGATGAACAGCCTGTTGTGTGGAGCCATGCCATGTGGAGACAGTAGTGATGAACAGCCTGTTGTGGAGACAGTAGTGATGAACAGCCTGTTGTAGCCATGTGGAGACAGTAGTGATGAACAGCCTGTTGTAGCCATGTGGAGACAGTAGTGATGAACAGCCTGTTGTAGCCATGTGGAGACAGTAGTGATGAACAGCCTGTTGTAGCCATGTGGAGACAGTAGTGATGAACAGCCTGTTGTAGCCATGTGGAGACAGTAGTGATGAACAGCCTGTTGTAGCCATGTGGAGACAGTAGTGATGAACAGCCTGTTGTAGCCATGTGGAGACAGTAGTGATGAACAGCCTGTTGTAGCCATGTGGAGACAGTAGTGATGAACAGCCTGTTGTAGCCATGTGGAGACAGTAGTGATGAACAGCCTGTTGTAGCCATGTGGAGACAGTAGTGATGAACAGCCTGTTGTAGCCATGTGGAGACAGTAGTGATGAACAGCCTGTTGTAGCCATGTGGAGACAGTAGTGATGAACAGCCTGTTGTAGCCATGTGGAGACAGTAGTGATGAACAGCCTGTTGTAGCCATGTGGAGACAGTAGTGATGAACAGCCTGTTGTAGCCATGTGGAGACAGTAGTGATGAACAGCCTGTTGTAGCCATGTGGAGACAGTAGTGATGAACAGCCTGTTATAGCCATGTGGAGACAGTAGTGATGAACAGCCTATTGTAGCCATGTGGAGACAGTAGTGATGAACAGCCTGTTGTAGCCATGTGGAGACAGTAGTGATGAACAGCCTGTTGTAGCCATGTGGAGACAGTAGTGATGAACAGCCTGTTGTAGCCATGTGGAGACAGTAGTGATGAACAGCCTGTTGTAGCCATGTGGAGACAGTAGTGATGAACAGCCTGTTGTAGCCATGTGGAGACAGTGTGATGAACAGCCTGTTGTAGCCATGTGGAGACAGTAGTGATGAACAGCCTGTTGTAGCCATGTGGAGACAGTAGTGATGAACAGCCTGTTTGTAGCCAGCCTGTTGTGGAGACAGTAGTGATGAACAGCCTGTTGTAGCCATGTGGAGACAGTAGTGATGAACAGCCTGTTGTAGCCATGTGGAGACAGTACTGATGAACAGCCTGTTGTAGCCATGTGGAGACAGTACTGATGAACAGCCTGTTGTAGCCATGTGGAGACAGTAGTGATGAACAGCCTGTTGTAGCCATGTGGAGACAGTACTGATGAACAGCCTGTTGTAGCCATGTGGAGACAGTAGTGATGAACAGCCTATTGTAGCCATGTGGAGACAGTACTGATGAACAGCCTGTTGTAGCCATGTGGAGACAGTAGTGATGAACAGCCTGTTGTAGCCATGTGGAGACAGTAGTGATGAACAGCCTGTTGTAGCCAACATAGATATTACAACACACGTCCTAAGACTCTGTAACATTGTTCTTGTTGCCCAGAGGACAGAACATTAAGCCAGCATCCCAAATGGCCCATAATGTTTTTGTCAAAAGTAGTGCACTATACAGGGAATAAAGTACCGTTGGAGACGAATCCTCACCCTGTGAAGGTGTCCTTGTAGCCATAATCCCCTCAAAAGAAGTCCACCGGGATATTGGGTGTGTAGACATTAGACTTAAACACTCACTGTAAGGGACCTATTCTAGTGGACACATCTGAAACACTCTTGTCACTTAACACCAACAACAACAACTTGACCAGCTGTTACTATCATTTTCAACAACTAGGTAATAAAACAATCCATTTCCTCTCTTCTTCTGTCTGTCGCCCGCCTCTCTGTCTGTCTGTCTGTCTGTCTGTCTGTCTGTCTGTCTGTCTGTCTGTCTGTCTGTCTGTCTGTCTGTCTGTCTGTCTGTCTGTCTGTCTGTCTGTCTGTCTGTGCGTCGCCCGCCCGCCTCTCTCTCTCTCTCTCTCTCTCTCTGTCTCTCTCTCTCGTTCTCTCTCATTTTTTTTGGCATGGGAAACTTAAGTTAACATTGCCATGGCAAGTGAAGTAGATAACAAACTAAAGTGAAATAAAAGATATAAATGAACAGTAAATGTTACACTCACAGAAGTTCCAAAAGAATAAAGAAATTTCAAACGTCATAATATCGTATGTCCATATACAGGGTTGTAACGATGTGCAAATAGTTAAAAGTACAAAAATAAATAATTATGGATTGTATTTACAATGTTGTTTGTTCTTCACTGGTTGTCCTTGTGGAAACAGGTCACAAATCTTGCTGCTGTGATGGCACACTCTGGTATTTTACTCAGTAGATATGGGAGTTTATCAAAATTGGGTTTGTTTTCTAATTCTTTGTGGATCTTTGTAATCTGAGGGAAATATAAACAATGCCACTTTCTCAATTGCTAAAACACCATTTCTGAAACCTTGCTCCATTTCCCTGGGGAGGAGACAGGGTAGCCTAGTGGTTAGAGTGTTGGGCTTGTAACCGAAAGGTTGCAAGATCAAACCCCCGAGCTGACAAGGTACAAATCTGTCGTTCTGCCCCTGAACAGGCAGTTAACCCACTGTTCCGTCATTGAAAATAAGAATTTTTTCTTAACTGACTTGCCTAGTTAAATAAAGGTACAAAATATAAAATAATAATGACATTTCCTCAAAACCATAAACACAAAACCTCATCTTCAAGCACTATTTACATAACCTCTGACTCCTCTCGCAAAATGAACCATTCGCCTTGAAACAGTTTTACCTGTGTTCAAACTCAAATCATAAACAAAGAGATCAAAACACTCAGTCAGTAAACAATACACCCAAAAATAGAAAACACATTGTTCAAAACATACAATTCTCACGGAGAAGTACATTTTTAATTTAAAAAAATATTCATATTTTTCCATCATTGTCTTTTGATGAACGAAAACATGTTCTATCATAGTAGCTCAAAATTGATCAGAAATTACTACTCTGCTTTGCTCTTTGCAATTTTGTTTTTTGTTCTTCCTCCTCCTTGTACCCTATTTTTTTACAGTACTGTACCCTGCATCTCACAAACTTGTTTTTTGTCTCTGTGATACTGTAATTCTTGTTGTTCATATCATTCTTTGTTGATATGAACCTGGAACCAGTCAAAATCTATTGATCAGTCAGTACTGTTAATAAATGGAAAGCACAATGTTCAGGGCCATACAATTTGTCCATTGTACAGTATACAGCCTACAATGCAATGTACTACAGTATACAATCATACAAGGGACAAAAATCAAAGGAGTAAACATGTGATCAATGTGCTTCTTCTTGTCTTTAGGCTGGATCAGGCCAGAGCACTTCGTCGACATCACAAGTAATATTGTCCCTCCTGAGTGTCACTCTCCCGGCGTTACACTGAGGCAACAGGGGAAGAAGCCTCTTGTGTGCCGTATCCAGCCCTGACATGATTCCTCACCTATATCACCACAGGCTAAATCCATGGCTTGCAGCAGGTTTACTCTGGTGTAGGGTTCTCTATCATACACTTTCCATCTCCAAGAGGAGAAAAACTCCTCAATCGGATTCAGGAAAGGCGAGTATGGAGGGAGGTACAAGTTCATAAACTGCCCATTGATGTGAAACCATTCCCTTACCTGAGCAGCTCGGTGGAAACGGACATTGTCCCACACTATCACATAGGTGGGAATGGGATTCTCATTTAGCTCTTGACCCTGCTGCTCAAATAAAATATCTCTTAGATTGGCAATAAATCTTAGAAGGTGCTGGGTGTTATATGGCCCGAGTGTAACATGGTGATGCAGAACACCATGGTTGCTGATAGCAGCACAGACTGTGACATTGCTACCTCGTTGACCAGGGACTTCAACAATGGCCCGCTGTCCAATCATGTTTCGGCCTCTCCTTCTCCTCTTTGTTAGATTGAAGCCTGCTTCATCGACAGAGATGAACTCATGGGGTCTGTCCAAGGATTCCAAGTCAAATATTGTCTCTGTAGAAATACAATATACTGTATGTTGGATTTTGTAAGTAGTACAGGGAACAGTGCTATACTGTAGAGTACAATTAGGCTTCTGATTCACATACATTGTTTGTACTGAAGAGTAATGTGTTAGTACTGTAGTAAATTACTACTAATAAATAATAATAATAAATTAATTACAGTAAATGTTTCTGAATGTACACTTACTTGCACATACTGAGCTCGCAGTTCTTTCACCCTTGGTGAGTTGAGCTCTAAAGGTACTCTGTAAACTTGTTTCATTCGCATCCTGTTACGATGGAGGACACGGTCAATAGTGGAAATGCTCACACCGTCGATTCCCTGGAAGTGTGTGTTGTCTTGTATCACACGTTCCTGGATTTCTCTGAGTTGTATTGCATTAAGGACCATGCCAACTATAACGGCCTCTTGCTCCCGAGTGAATATAGCTGTCCTTCCACCTGCATGTGGCAGCCTTGCAATTCTACAAAAAGTAGTTGTGCAGTTACAAAACATATTCATGCAGTACAATACATACAGTGATTAACTTTACAAATGTCTATTGAAACAGCCTCATATAGTGTAGTACAGTAAATATGCAATTACAACAATACAGTAGTATCCTGCACCTGGTCTCTTCTCTGAATGTCCTTACTATGGTGGACACAGAGAATCAGCTCAAATTGGGTTGCACTCCAAGTCCTGCTCCCCTCATTGTCAGTCCATGGACAAGAACATGGTCTATAACTGTTGCTCGAATTCCATCAGATATTTCCACTCTTTGTCTTCCTCTTCCTCTTCATCCTCCACTTCCTATTTCTTGCCCTCCTCCTCCTCTTCCTCCTCTTCATCGCCCACCTCGCATACGCACTCATGCTCGTCCTCTCACATTGTCTCTTCTATCCATTCTCAGACTTTCTCCTTCCCACCTTCAACAACCTGTTTGCTCTCTGAACCGGCTTATATTGGTTGTGTCGCATCATTTGAAACAGGTTAAATACATTTTGAGTGGTTGTGTTCAATCAATGACATCTGTTCTCTATTTTTATTTGATTGTTGCCACTTGTGTTTACCAGTATGTAGGACATGTGCATTAGAATGCAGAATGTGTTTTGAGAAGGAGGATGTGTTTAGAGTTTTGTTGAAAAGTCTAAGTGAGATGTGCAAATTGTTTTTTACCATGTGAAATGGTTTAAGGTATTGACAACAGACTGCGTAATTAGCTAAATGAGCCCAGGTGGTGTTTTACCATGTGAAATGGTTTAAGGTATTGACAACAGACTGTGTTTTACCATGTGAAATGGTGTAAGGTATTGACAACAGGCTGTGTTTTACCATGTGAAATGGTTTAAGGTATTGACAACAGACTGTGTTTTACCATGTGAAATGGTTTAAGGTATTGACAACAGACTGTGTTTTACCATGTGAAATGGTTTAAGGTATTGACAACAGACTGTGTTTTACCATGTGAAATGGTTTAAGGTATTGACAACAGACTGCATAATTAGCTAAATGAGTCCAGGCAACTGAGAACTTTGTTCAGCCATTTTAGTGTTTGAGAAAAACTGTAATATAATGTTTACATACCCTACATTACTCATCTCATATGTATACGTATATACTGTACTCTATATCATCTACATCTAAATGTACTGCATCTTTATTTAATACATGTATCACTAGCCACTTTAAACTATGCCACTTTGTTTACATACCCTACATTACTCATCTCATATGTATATACTGTACTCTATACCATCTACTTCATCTTGCCTATGCTGCTCTGTACCATCACTCATTCATATATCTTTATGTACATATTCTTTATCCCTTTACACTTGTTTGTATAAGGTAGTTGTTGTGGAATTGTTAGGTTAGATTACTCGTTGGTTATTACTGCATTGTCGAAACTAGAAGCACAAGCATTTCACTACACTCACATTAACATCTGCTAACCATGTGCATGTGACAAATACAATTTGATTTGATTTGATTTGATATATGTCTCTAATATGGTCATACATTTGGCAGGAGGTTCGGAAGTGCAGCTCATTCTCCACCTCATTTTGTGGACAGTGTGCACATAGCCTGTCTTCCATTGAGAGCCAGGTCTGCCTACGGCGGCCTTTCTCAATAGCAAGGCTATGCTCACTGAGTCTGTACATAGTCAAAGCTTTCCTTAAATTTGTGTCAGTCACAGTGGTCAGGTATTCTGCTACTGTGTACTCTCTGTTTAAGGCCAAATAGCATTCTAGTTTGCTCTGTTTTTTGGTAAATTCTTTCCAATGTGTCAAGAAATTATCGTTTTATTTTCTTATGATTGGATTGGGTCTAATTGTGTTGCTGTCCTGGTGCACTGTGGGGTCTGTTTGTGTTTGTGATCAGAGCCCCAGGACCAGCTTGCTTAGGGGAGTCTTCTCCAGGTTCATCTCTCTGTAGGTGATGGCTTTGTTATGGACGGTTTGGGAATTGCTTCCTTTTAGGTGGTTGTAGAATTTAACTGCTCTTTTCTGGATATTGATAATTAGCGGGTATCGGCCTAATTCTGCTCTGCATGCATTATTTGGTGTTTTGACGTTGTACACAGAGGATATTTTTGCAAAATTCTGCATGTCGTCTCAATTTGGTGTATGTCCCATTTTGTGAATTCTTGGTTGGTGAGCGGACCCAGGACCTCACAACCATCAAGGACAATGGGTTCTATAACTGATTCAAGTCTGTTTAGTCTTGTCTCTCAGATCGTTCACAGCTTTGTGGAAGTCACCCGTGGTGCTGATGTTTAGGCCGAGGTATAGTTTTTTGCTCTAGATAGAATTTATATTTGCTGTCCTGGCAACTGGACCTTTTTTGGAACACAATTATTATAGGGCCCAGGTCTGTGCAGAATATATAGGTGAATATATAATGAATTTATAATGTTGTATGTTATCCCCCAATACCACTTTCTTTCAATTTGTATAGCAGACCCCCATGCCAAATTGAGTCAAAGGCTTTGTTTTGGTTTGTTTTTAAATAACAATTAACATGGACACATAAGTACATTGCTGCGCATTGGTCCGATCTTGACTACTCTTCCTCAGATGACGAGGAGAACCGTTACAGTCTGCTGATAATGATAATGCAGAGCATTTTCCCAAGGTTGCTGTTGACGCATATCCCACAGTAGTTATTGGGGTCTAATTGGTCTCCACATTTGTGGATTGGAGTGATCAGTCCTTGGTTCCAAGATGCCAGAGCTGAGGATGATGTTAAAGAGTTTAGGTCTAGCCAATTGGAATTTGTGGTCTTTTTATTTTATAATTTCATTGAGGATATCATCAACACCACAGGCTTTTTTTGGGTTGGAGGGTTTGTATTTTGTCCTGTAGTTCATTCAATGTAATTGTAGAATCCAGTGGGTTCTGGTCGTCTTTAATAGTTGATTCCAAGAGTTGTATTTGATCATGTATATGTTTTTGCTCTTTATTCTTTGTTATAAAAGATTGGAGAAGTGGTTTACCCATATCTCAGTTTTGGATAGATAACTCTTTGTGTTGTTGTTTGTTTAGTGTTTTCCAATTTTCACAGAAGTGGTTAGGGTCTATGGATTCTTCAATTACATTGAGCTGATTTGTAATGTGCTGTTCCATCTTTTTCCGTTTAGGCTCAGGTTTTCCGTAGTGTATTTCTGTATTGTTATAGTGATTCACCAGAGTGAAGGTTTAGGCTCAGGTTTTCCGTAGTGTATTTCTGTATTGTTATAGTGATTCACCAGAGTGAAGGTTTAGGCTCAGGTTTTCCGTAGTGTATTTCTGTATTGTTATAGTGATTCACCAGAGTGAAGGTTTAGGCTCAGGTTTTCCGTAGTGTATTTCTGTATTGTTTTAGTGATTCACCATAGTGAAGGTTTAGGCTCAGGTTTTCCGTAGTGTATTTCTGTATTGTTATAGTGATTCACCAGAGTGAAGGTTTAGGCTCAGGTTTTCCGTAGTGTATTTCTGTATTGTTTTAGTGATTCACCATAGTGAAGGTTTAGGCTCAGGTTTTCCGTAGTGTATTTCTGTATTGTTTTAGTGATTCACCATAGTGAAGGCGGAGACTCAGATTTTCTGGGTCTCTGTGTTTTTGGTTGGATAGTTTTCTCAGTTTCTTTCTTCGGTTTTTGAATTCTTCATCAAACCATTTGTCATTGTTGTTCATTTTCTTTGTGTTTTCTGTTTGAAGTTTTTAGATTTCATAGAGGCCAAATATACTGTTTAGGTTTCTGGCAAGTTTACACCTTCACTATTACAGTGGAAACATTTTGTCCAGGAAGTTGTCTAAAAGGGATTGAATTTGCTGTTTGCCTAAACGTTTTTTTTTGGTTGGTTTCCACTCTACTTTCCTTATTCAGTTCCTTTGGCTTTGATGCCTCATGATTGAGTATTGCTGTGTTCAAGTAGAGTGTGATTTTGCCGCGATCTGATAGGGGTGTCAGTGGGCTGACTGAAAGCTCTGAGAGACTCTGGCTTGAGGTCAGTGATAAAGTAGTCAACAGTACTCCTGCCAAGAGATGAGCAATAGGTGTACCTGCCGTAGGAGCCCCTTCGAAGCCTACCATTGACTATGTACAGACACAGCATGCGACAGAGCTGCAGGAGTTGTGACCTGTTTTTGTTTGTTATGTTGCTGTAGTTGTGCCTAGGGGGGCATATGGGGGAGGGAATGCTGTCACCTCCAGGCAGGTGTTTGTCTCCCTGTTTGCTTAATTGTATAAGTGTGCCCTTGAGTGTCAGGATCTTGTCCGGTTCTGGCATTTAGGTCATCACAGACTCGTACATGTCCCTGGGCCTGGAAATGATTGATTTCCCCTCCAGGATGGAGAAGCTGTCTTCATTAAAGTATGGGGATTCTAGTGGGGGATATAGGTAGCACACAGGAGGACATTTTTCTCTGTTAAGATCATTTCCTTTTGAATTTCTAGCCAGATGTAAACTATTCCTGCTTTGATTAATTGAATAGAGTTCGGTCTGCTCTATATCCAATGATCATACCCCCTGAGTCCCTTCCCTGTTTCACACCTGGTAGTTTGGTGGATGGGAAGACCAGCTCTCTGTAACCTAGAGGACAACCAGTGGGCCCATCTCCTCTATACCACCCACCTGGTAGAGTGGTGGATGGGACTACCAGCTCTCTGTAACCTAGAGGACAACCATTGGGTCTGTCTCCTCTATACCATGTTTCATACCTGGTAGTTTGGTGGATGGGACTACCAGCTCTCTGTAACCTAGAGGACAACCAGTGGGTTCATCTCCTCTATACCACCCACCTGGTAATTTGGTGGATGGACTACCAGCTCTCTGTAACCTAGAGGGTAACCAGTGGGTCCATCTCCTCTATACCACCCACCTGGTAGTTTGGTGGATGGGACTACCAGCTCTCTGTAACCTAGAGGGCAACTAGTGTTTCCATCTCCTCTATGCCATGTTTCTTGTAGGAAACAAGTCCAGGTTGCTGCTCATTAGGCCAAAGGCAGATGACCTCAGGCCTCGGATATTCCAGGATGAGTTCGTGAAGGCTTTGTGTTCCATAAAGTGTCCAATGTTGTTAGTCATGTGGTTTGGCTTCAGAC
>NC_088222.1:3563591-3621091 GCF_036934945.1 Oncorhynchus masou masou | reverse complement strand
GATGCTGTTGCACCTTCTTCTCCACACTGTCTGTGTGAGTGGACCATTTCAGATTGGCAGCGATGTGTTCGCCGAGGAACTTGAAGCTGTCACTCAAACGGGCGAAGGGCTGAAGCTAATTGGCTGGAACTCTAATTGCTAGGGGGCGTGGTCCAAGCATCTGGTACTCAAAAAAGGTGCAGCACTTGTTCCAGAAAACAAGTTCTTTCAAACTAGGGATTTGGTGGCTAATGGAGGGAAGACAGTAATTCTGTTCATAGATGATGTGCAAATGAACTGAATGAACATAGATATGTCCTTATGTTCACTTGGTCAATTCATGGGACATTGCAACTCAATAGATGCTTGTAGTCAGCCTGAAGTAAACACTTCTAAGGTAAGATAAATATAGGGCCCTGCACAAATCTGCGGTGCAGTAAAGCATCCCGAAAACAGGGATTTCTAAATGTCTTCCGTTAAAACACCAATTGAATGTTGACTGGAAAGTAGGCAGAATGATAACCATCATGATTTGTATAAATCGGGTGTACAAACTCTGCCAAGCTCTGCCGTCACATGTGCTGTACAGAAACATTGATAGTCAGATAACGATCTGATTGGTGCGCAGTTGTCTTAAAGGGGAACTACACCCACAGTATTTTCTTTAATAGAATAGGTTTACGTTTTATAAGGCCCTATAAATATAACCAATATAGAATATGTACATTTCCTGAAGAAAATGTATGTGTTCGCGTCAGCTGTGTAAATATATTGACATTTTACAATGACATTTTAGTCATTTAGCTGACTCTTATCCAGAGCTACTTACAGATAAAGCATTCATAGCTTAGGTAGTGGACGAGGGTTTAGTACACTAGGTAGTGGACTATGGGTTTAATACACTAGGTGGTGGACTAAGGGTTTAGTACACTAGGTGGTGGACTAAGGGTTTAGTACACTAGGTGGTGGACTAAGGGTTTAGTAAACTAGGTAGTGGACTAAGGGTTTAGTACACTAGGTGGTGGACTAAGGGTTTAGTACACTAGGTAGTGGACTATGGGTTTAATACACTAGGTGGTGGACTAAGGGTTTAGTACACTAGGTGGTGGACTAAGGGTTTAGTACACTAGGTGGTGGACTAAGGGTTTAGTAAACTAGGTAGTGGACTAAGGGTTTAGTACATTAGGTGGTGGACTATGGGTTTAGTACACTAATAATATATAATATATCCCATTTAGCAGACGCTTTTGTCCAAAGCGACTTACAAGTCGGCTGGGGCCACTACTTTTACATATGGGTGGCCCCAGCGGGAATCGAACCCACGACGCTTGGCGTTGCAAGCGCCATGCTCTACCGACTGAGCCACACACTAAATAGGGGATGTGGTGTCACCTTTCTGAATATCTAAAAGGAGACCTGGCCTGATCTTAGATAAACATATTCTGTATTTCCCAGAACCTGTGATGGAAGGTTCTGTTGAATATTTCAGCTGGTGTCTGTTCTGGTTCAGACAGAAGGGCCAGGTTGTCTGTCTAAAGTCCTTCCTTTAACCTTGTCTGTCCAGGGAGGGAGTCCTGACTGGCATTCTACAGCTACTCGTCTTTTCTGCTCTCCTCTCTTATGTTCTGCTCTGCTCTGTTCTGTTCTGTTCTGCTCTGTTCTGTTGTGTTTTTATCTGTTCTGTTCTGCTCTGTTCTGCTCTGTTCTGCTCTGTTCTGTTTTCATCTGTTCTGTTCTGTTCTGCTCTGTTCTGTTTTAATCTGTTCTGTTCTGCTCTCTTTCTGTTCTGTTCTGTTTTTATCTGTTCTGTTGTACTCTGCTCTGTTCTGTTCTGTTTTTATCTGTTCTGTTCTGCTCTGTTTCTGTTCTGTTCTGTTTTTATCTGTTCTGTTCTACTCTGCTCTGTTCTGTTCTGTTTTTATCTGTTCTGTTCTGTTCTGCTCTGTTCTGTTCTGCTCTGTTCTGCTCTGTTCTGTTCTGTTCTGCTCTGTTCTGTTTGTATCTGTTCTGCTCTGTTCTGTTCTTTTCTGCTCTGCTCTGTTCTGTTCTGTTTTTATCTGTTCTGTTTTGTTCTGTTCTGTTTTGCTCTGTTCTGTTTTGCTCTGTTCTGTTCTGCTCTGCTCTGCTCTGTTCTGCTCTATCCAGCTCTGTCCTGCTCTGTTCTGCTCTGTCCTGCTTTGGTCTGCTCTGTCCTGCTGTGTCCTGCTCTGCTCTGCTCTGTCCTGCTCTGTTTTTATCTGTTCTGTTCTGTTCTGCTCTGCTATGTTCTGCTCTGCTCTGTTTTTATCTGTTCTGTTCTGCTCTGCTATGCTTTATTTTGCTCTGTTCTGCTCTGTTCAGCTCTGCCCTGCTCTGTTCTGCTCTGTCCTGCTCTGTTCTGCTCTGTCCAGCTCTGTTCTGCTCTGCCCTGCTCTGTTCTGCTCTGTCCTGCTCTGTTCTGCTCTGTCCTGCTCTGTCCGAGCAGAAAGATAAATAGTTGTGATGTGCCATATAATAAACAGAGATCATAATCTGATGAGACATTCTCAGAAAGGAGATTTAACATAATATAATCTCTATTATTCACAATATGTCAATGCTTGAGAAAATGATGATATTAATATGATTAGATACTGGGTAAAATTATACTCTCAATACCTTTGTATTGAAGTGCAGATTGATGGTTCTATGCTGTTGTATTGTAATGCAGATTGACGGTTCTATGCTGTTGTATTGCAGTACAGATTGATGGTTCTATACTGTTGTATAGTAATGCAGATTGATGGTTCTATACTGTTGTATTGTAGTACTGATTGATGGTTCTATGCTGTTGTATTGTAGTACAGATTGATGGTTCTATACTGTTGTATTGTAGTACTGATTGATGGTTCTATGCTGTTGTATTGTAGTACAGATGGATGGTTCTATGCTGTTGTATTGTAGTACTGATTGATGGTTCTATACTGTTGTATTGTAGTACAGATGGATGGTTCTATACTATTGTATTGTAGTACTTATTGATGGTTCTATACTGTTGTAGTGTAGTGCAGATTGATGGTTCTATACTGTTGTATTGTAGTACTGATTGATGGTTCTATGCTGTTGTATTGTAGTACTGATTGATGGTTCTATACAGGAATTAGACGTGGATATATGGAAGTACAGATTATCCAACTTGTTTTACCTGAGCATGACCCCAGAACTAAGGACTTATCAGCCAGCCCTACTCTGTTGTTTATGATGTAGTTGTCATGGACGACTGATGGGGACTCATTGATTTCTGTTGGAATATAAATGCAGCGCTCATGGAATGGCTTTGAGCACTACTGAAAAGGGCTATTTACATGGGAAACATGAATACCGTATGCTGCATTTGCTATAGGCCTATTGTTTACCTTTTTGTTGGTGACACTCTGAGATCTTGATAGTATGCAGCTGTTTAAAGGGCAAATCCACAGATGAAACAATAACAAAATGGCTGTCCCACCTCTGTTTTGGTAAAACGATGAAGGATGGGCCTGGAAAAAATGTAACCTCTCTCAGATTAATAGACAGAACTGTGGACTCAAGGACTGACCATCCATGATATCAGAAACATTTTATATTTGAGATTCTTCAAATAGCCACCCTTTGCCTTGATGACAGCTTTGCACACTCTTGGCATTCTCTCAACCAGTCACCTGGAATGCGTTTCAATTAACAAATGTGCCTTTATTTAATTAACAGGTGTGGAATTTATTTAATTCTTAATGTGTTTGATCCAGTCAGTTGTGTTGTGGCAAGGTAGGGGTGGTAAACAGAGGATAGCCCTATTTGGTAAAAGACCAAGAACAGCTCAAATAAGCAAAGAGAAACGAAAGTCCTACATTACTTTAAGACATAAAGGTCAGTCAATCCGGAATAATTTCAAAAAATTTGAAACTTTCTTCAAGTGCAGTCGCAAAAAAATATCACGCTCTATGATGAAACTGTCTCTCATGAGGACCACCACAGGAAAGGAAGACCCAGAGTTACCTCTGCTGCAGAGGATAAGTTCATTAGAGTTAACTGCACCTCAGATTGTAGCCTAAATAAATGCTTCACAGAGTTCAAATAACAGACACTTCTCATATCCAACCGTTCAGAGGAGACTGAGTGAATCAGGCTTCATGGTTGAATTGCCGTAAAGAAACCACTACTAAAGGACACCAATAAGAAGAAGAGACTTAATTGGGCCAAGAAACACGAGCAATGGACATTAGAACATTGGAAATCTGTACTTTGGTCTCATGAGTCTAAATTGGAGATTTTTTGTTCCAACCGCCATGTCTTTGTGAGACACAGAGTAGGTGAACGGGATAATCTCTGCATGTGCGGTTCCCATTGTGAAGCATGGAGGAGGAGGTGTGATGGTGTGGGGTGCTTTACTGCTGACACTGTCTGTGATTTATTTCGAATTCAAGGCACACTTAACCAGCATAGCTACAACAGCATTCTGCATCCTAACGCCATCCCATCTGGTTTGCGCGTAGTGGGACTATCATTTGTTTTTCAATAGGACAATGACTCAACACACCTCCAGGCTGTGTAAGGGCTATTTGACCAAGGAGAGTGATGAGTGCTGCATCAGATGACCTGGCCTCCACAAATCACCCGACCTCAACACAAATGAGATGGTTTGGGATGAGATGGACCTCATAGTGAAAGAAAACCAGTCAACAAGTGCTCAGCATATGTAAGAACTCCTTCAAGACTGTTGGAAAAGCATTCCTCATGCAGCTGGTTGAGAGAATGCCAAGAGTTTCCAAAGCTGTCATCAAGATAAAGGGTGGCTACTTTGAAGCATCTCAAATATAAAATCTATTTTGATTTGTTTAACACTTTTTTGGTTACTACATGATTCCATATGTGTTATTTCATAGTTTTGATGTCTTCACTATTATTCTACAATGCAGAAAATAGTAAAATAAAGAAAAACCCTTCAATGTGTAAGTGTGTCCAAACTATTGACATGTACTGTATATATACTGTATATATGTATAACTTGTCAGTTATACATATATAAATACAGACTGCCACTTTAAACCTTTCAAAGGGGTGCAAGTTTGAGCATGTGTCCATTAGGCCAACATTTTTTTGCTGTTGTCATCAGCATGAATTAGATTGAGCAATAAAAGCCCCACTTTAATTCCATCGGCTGGGATCAGCACCATGCAGCTGTTAATCTATAGGCTGGGATCTGCACTATGCAGCTGTTATTCAATAGGCTGCGATCCACACTATGCAGCTGTTATTCAATAGGCTGGGATCCACACTGTTATTTTATAGGCTGGGATCCACACTATGCAGCTGTTATTATATAGGCTGGAATCCACACTGCTATTCTATAGGCTGGGATCCACACTATGCAGCTGTTATTCTATAGGCTGGGATCCACACTGTTATTCTATAGGCTGGGATTCACACTATGTAGCTGTTATTCTATAGGTTGGGATCCACACTGTTATTCTATAGGCTGGGATCCACACTGTGCAGCTGTTATTCTATTTGCTGGGATCCACACTATGCAGCTGTTATTCAATATGCTGGGATCCACACTGTGCAGCTGATATTCTATAGGCTGGGATCCACACTGTTATTCTATAGGCTGGGATCCACACTGTTATTCTATAAGCTGGGATCCACACTGTTATTCTATAGGCTGGGATCCACACTGTGCAGCTGTTATTCTATAGGCTGGGATCCACACTATGCAGCTGTTATTCTATAGGCTGGGATCCACACTATGCAGTTGTTATTCTATAGGCTGGGATCCACACTGCTATTTTACAGGCTGGGATCCACACTATGCAGCTGTTATTCTATAGGCTGGCATCCACACTGTTATTCTATAGGCTGGGATCCACACTATGTAGCTGTTATTCTATAGGCTGGGATCCACACTGTTATTCTATAGGCTGGGATTCACACTATGTAGCTGTTATTCTATAGGCTGGGATCCACACTGTGCAGCTGTTATTCTATTTGCTGGGATCCACACTATGCAGCTGTTATTCAATATGCTGGGATCCACACTGTGCAGCTGACATTCTATAAGCTGGGATCCACACTGTTATTCTATAGGCTGGGATCCACACTGTTATTCTATAGGCTGGGATCCACACTGTGCAGCTGTTATTCTATAGGCTGGGATCCACACTATGCAGCTGTTATTCTATAGGCTGGGATCCACACTATGCAGTTGTTATTCTATAGGCTGGGATCCACACTGTTATTTTATAGGCTGGGATCCACACTATGCAGCGGTTATTCTATAGGCTGGCATCCACACTGTTATTCTATAGGCTGGGATCCACACTATGTAGCTGTTATTCTATACGCTGGGATCCACACTGTTATTCTATAGGCTGGGATCCACACTGTGCAGCTGTTATTCTATTTGCTGGGATCCACACTATGCAGCTGTTATTCAATATGCTGGGATCCACACTGTGCAGCTGTTATTCTATAGGCTGGGATCCACACTGTTATTCTATAGGCAGGGATCCACACTGTTATTCTATAGGCTGGGATCCACACTGCTATTCTATAGGCTGGGATCCACACTGTGCAGCTGTTATTCTATAGGCTGGGATCCACACTATGCAGCTGTTATTCTATAGGCTGGGATCCACACTGTTATTCTATAGGCTGGGATCCACACTGTGCAGCTGATATTCTATAAGCTGGGAACCACACTGTTATTCTATAGGCTGGGATCCACACTGTTATTCTATAGGCTGGGATCCACACTGTGCAGCTGTTATTCTATAGGCTGGGATCCACATTATGCAGCTGTTATTCTATAGGCTGGGATCCACACTATGCAGTTGTTATTCTATAGGCTGGGATCCACACTGTTATTTTATAGGCTGGGATCCACACTATTCAGCTGTTATTCTATAGGCTGGCATCCACACTGTTATTCTATAGGCTGGGATCCACACTATGTAGCTGTTATTCTATACGCTGGGATCCACACTGTTATTCTATAGGCTGGGATCCACACTGTGCAGCTGTTATTCTATTTGCTGGGATCCACACTATGCAGCTGTTATTCAATATGCTGGGATCCACACTGTGCAGCTGTTATTCTATAGGCTGGGATCCACACTGTTATTCTATAGGCTGGGATTCACACTGTTATTCTATAGGCTGGAATCCACACTGTTATTCTATAGGCTGGGATCCACACTATGCAGCTGTTATTCTATAGGCTGGGATCCACACTATGCAGCTGTTATTCTATAGGCTGGGATCCACACTGTTATTCTATAGGCTGGGATCCACACTGTGCAGCTGATATTCTATGAGCTGGGATCCACACTGTTATTCTATAGGCTGGGATCCACACTCTTATTCTATAGGCTGGGATCCACACTGTGCCGCTGTTATTCTATAGGCTGGGATCCACACTGTTATTTTATAGGCTGTGATCCACACTATGCAGCTGTTATTCTATAGGCTGGCATCCACACTGTTATTCTATAGGCTGGGATCCACACTGTTATTCTATAGGCTGGGATCCACACTGTGCAGCTGTTATTCTATAGGCTGGGATCCACACTGTTATTTTATAGGCTGGGATCCACACTATGCAGCTGTTATTCTATAGGCTGGCATCCACACTGTTATTCTATAGGCTGGGATCCACACTATGCAGCTGTTATTCTATAGGCTGGGATCCACACTGTTATTCTATAGGCTGGGATCCACATTGTGCAGCTGTTATTCTATTTGCTGGGATCCACACTATGCAGCTGTTATTCAATATGCTGGGATCCACACTGTGCAGCTCTTATTCTATAGGCTGGGATCCACACTGTTATTCTATAGGCTGGGATCCGCACTGTGCAGCTGATATTCTATAAGCTGGGATCCACACTGTTATTCTATAGGCTGGGATCCACACTGTTATTCTATAGGCTGGGATCCACACTGTGCAGCTGTTATTCTATAGGCTGGGATCCACACTATGCAGCTGTTATTCTATAGGCTGGGATCCACACTATGCAGTTGTTATTCTATAGGCTGGGATCCACACTGTTATTTTATAGGCTGGGATCCACACTATGCAGCTGTTATTCTATAGGCTGGGATCCACACTGTTATTCTATAGGCTGGGATCCACACTGTGCAGCTGTTATTCTATAGGCTGGGATCCACACTGTTATTTTATAGGCTGGGATCCACACTATGCAGCTGTTATTCTATAGGCTGGCATCCACACTGTTATTCTATAGGCTGGGATCCACACTATGCAGCTGTTATTCTATAGGCTGGGATCCACACTGTTATTCTATAGGCTGGGATCCACATTGTGCAGCTGTTATTCTATTTGCTGGGATCCACACTATGCAGCTGTTATTCAATATGCTGGGATCCACACTGTGCAGCTCTTATTCTATAGGCTGGGATCCACACTGTTATTCTATAGGCTGGGATCCGCACTGTGCAGCTGATATTCTATAAGCTGGGATCCACACTGTTATTCTATAGGCTGGGATCCACACTGTTATTCTATAGGCTGGGATCCACACTGTGCAGCTGTTATTCTATAGGCTGGGATCCACACTATGCAGCTGTTATTCTATAGGCTGGGATCCACACTATGCAGTTGTTATTCTATAGGCTGGGATCCACACTGTTATTTTATAGGCTGGGATCCACACTATGCAGCTGTTATTCTATAGGCTGGCATCCACACTGTTATTCTATAGGCTGGGATCCACACTATGTAGCTGTTATTCTATACGCTGGGATCCACACTGTTATTCTATAGTCTGGGATCCACACTGTGCAGCTGTTATTTTATTTGCTGGGATCCACACTATGCAGCTGTTATTCAATATGCTGGGATCCACACTGTGCAGCTGTTATTCTATAGGCTGGGATCCACACTGTTATTCTATAGGCTGGGATCCGCACTGTTATTCTATAGGCTGGGATCCACACTGTGCAGCTGTTATTCTATAGGCTGGGATCCACACTATGCAGCTGTTATTCTATAGGCTGGGATCCACACTATGCAGTTGTTATTCTATAGGCTGGGATCCACACTGTTATTTTATAGGCTGGGATCCACACTATGCAGCTGTTATTCTATAGGCTGGCATCCACACTGTTATTCTATAGGCTGGGATCCACACTATGTAGCTGTTATTCTATACGCTGGGATCCACACTGTTATTCTATAGTCTGGGATCCACACTGTGCAGCTGTTATTCTATTTGCTGGGATCCACACTATGCAGCTGTTATTCAATATGCTGGGATCCACACTGTGCAGCTGTTATTCTATAGGCTGGGATCGACACTGTAATTCTATAGGCTGGGATCCGCACTGTTATTCTATAGTCTGGGATCCACACTGTACAGCTGTTATTCTATAGTCTGGGATCCACACTGTACAGCTGTTATTATATAGGCTGGGATCCACACTGTACAGCTGTTATTCTATAGGCTGGGATCCACAGTATGCAGCTGTTATTCTATAGGCTGGGATCCACACTGTTATTCTATAGGCTGGGATCCACACTGTGCAGCTGATATTCTATAAGCTGGGATCCACACTGTTATTCTATAGGCTGGGATCCACACTGTTATTCTATAGGCTGGGATCCACACTGTTATTCTATAGGCTGGGATCCACACTGTGCAGCTGTTATTCTATAGGCTGGCATCCACACTGTTATTCTATAGGCTGGGATCCACACTATGCAGCTGTTATTCTATAGGCTGGGACCCACACTGTTATTCTATAGGCTGGGATCCACACTGTGCAGCTGTTATTCTATTTGCTGGGATCCACACTATGCAGCTGTTATTCAATATGCTGGGATCCACACTGTGCAGCTGTTATTCTATAGGCTGGGATCCACACTGTTATTCTATAGGCTGGGATCCGCACTGTTATTCTATAGGCTGGGATCCACACTATGCAGCTGTTATTCTATAGGCTGGGATCCACACTGTTATTCTATAGGCTGGGCTCCACACTGTGCAGCTGTTATTCTATAGGCTGGAATCCACACTGTTATTCTATAGGCTGGGATCCACACTGTGCAGCTGTTATTCTATAGGCTGGGATCCACACTGTTACTCTATAGGCTGGGATCCGCACTGTTATTCTATAAGCTGGGATCCACACTGTTATTCTATAGGCTGGGATCCACACTGTTATTGTATAGGCTGGGATCCACACTGTGCAGCTGTTATTCTATAGGCTGGGATCCACACTATGCAGCTGATATTCTATAGGCTGGGATCCACACTATGCAGTTGTTATTCTATAGGCTGGGATCCACACTGTTATTTTATAGGCTGGGATCCACACTATGCAGCTGTTATTCTATAGGCTGGCATCCACACTGTTATTCTATAGGCTGGGATCCACACTATGTAGCTGTTATTCTATACGCTGGGATCCACACTGTTATTCTATAGGCTGGGATCCACACTGTGCAGCTGTTATTCTATTTGCTGGGATCCACACTATGCAGCTGTTATTCAATATGCTGGGATCCACACTGTGCAGCTGTTATTCTATAGGCTGGGATCCACACTGTTATTCTATAGGCTGGGATCCACACTGTTATTCTATAGGCTGGAATCCACACTGTTATTCTATAGGCTGGGATCCACACTATGCAGCTGTTATTCTATAGGCTGGGATCCACACTGTTATTCTATAGGCTGGGATCCACACTGTGCAGCTGTTATTCTATTTGCTGGGATCCACACTATGCAGCTGTTATTCAATATGCTGGGATCCACACTGTGCAGCTGTTATTCTATAGGCTGGGATCCACACTGTTATTCTATAGGCTGGGATCCGCACTGTTATTCTATAGGCTGGGATCCACACTATGCAGCTGTTATTCTATAGGCTGGGATCCACACTGTTATTCTATAGGCTGGGATCCACACTGTGCAGCTGTTATTCTATAGGCTGGAATCCACACTGTTATTCTATAGGTTGGGATCCACACTGTGCAGCTGTTATTCTATAGGCTGGGATCCACACTGTTATTCTATAGGCTGGGATCCGCACTGTTATTCTATAAGCTGGGATCCACACTGTGCAGCTGTTATTCTATAGGCTGGGATCCACACTATGCAGCTGTTATTCTATAGGCTGGCATCCACACTATGCAGTTGTTATTCTATAGGCTGGGATCCACACTCTTATTTTATAGGCTGGGATCCACACTATGCAGCTGTTATTCTATATGCTGGCATCCACACTGTTATTCTATAGGCTGGGATCCACACTATGTAGCTGTTATTCTATACGCTGGGATCCACACTGTTATTCTATAGGCTGGGATCCACACTGTGCAGCTGTTATTCTATTTGCTGGGATCCACACTATGCAGCTGTTATTCAATGTGCTGGGATCCACACTGTGCAGCTGTTATTCTATAGGCTGGGATCCACACTGTTATTCTATAGGCTGGGATCCACACTGTTATTCTATAGGCTGGAATCCACACTGTTATTCTATAGGCTGGGATCCATACTGTGCAGCTGTTATTCTATAGGCTGGGATCCACACTATGCAGCTGTTATTCTATAGGCTGGGATCCACACTGTTATTCTATAGGCTGGGATCCACACTGTGCAGCTGTTATTCTATAGGCTGGGATCCACAGTATGCAGTTGTTAGGACCATGCCCCAGGACTACCTGACATGATGACTCCTTGCTGTCCCCAGTCCACCTGGCCGTGCTGCTGCTCCAGTGTCAACTGTTCTGCCTTATTATTATTCGACCATGCTGGTCATTTATGAACATTTGAACATCTTGGCCATGTTCTGTTATAATCTCTACCCGGCAAAGCCAGAAGAGGACTGGCCACCCCACATAGCCTGGTTCCTCTCTAGGTTTCTTCCTAGGTTTTGGCCTTTCTAGGGAGTTTTTCCTAACCACCGTGCTTCTACACCTGCATTGCTTGCTGTTTGGGGTTTTAGGCTGGGTTTCTGTACAGCACTTTGAGATATCAGCTGATGTACGAAGGGCTATATAAATAAATTTGATTTGATTTGGTTATTCTATAGGCTGGGATCCACACTATACAGCTGTTATTCAATAGGCTGGGATCCACACTATGCAGTTCTTATTCTATAGGCTGGGATCCACACTATGCAGCTGTTATTCTATAGGCTGGGATCCACACTGTTATTCTATAGGCTGGGATCCACACTGTTATTCTATAGGCTGGGATCCACACTGTTATTCTATAGGCTGGCATCCACACTGTTATTCTATAGGCTGGGATCCGCACCGTGCAGCTGTTATTCTATAGGCTGGGATCCACACTATGCAGCTGTTATTCTATAGGCTTGGATCCACACCTCCATGCGTTTCTTCAAATGGGATAATCTTTTGATGCCGACAGCAGTCGCACCAATGGAAGATAAAGCTTGGACTGTAGCCTACAAAACACTTTTTCCTTCTCTTTTCCCAATTTTGTATTGTAGTGCAGAGTGATGGTTCTATACTGTTGTATTGTAGTACAGATGGATGGTTCTATACTGTTGTATTGTAGTACAGATGGATGGTTCTATACTGTTGTATTGTAATGCAGATTGATGGTTCTATACTGTTGTATTGTAGTGCAGAGTGATGGTTCTATACTGTTGTATTGTAATGCAGAGTGATGGTTCTATGCTGTTGTATTGTAGTGCAGATTGATGGTTTTATACTGTTGTATTGTAGTGCAGATTGATGGTTCTATGCTGTTGTATTGTAGTGCAGATTGATGGTTTTATACTGTTGTATTGTAGTACTGATTGATGGTTCTATACTGTTGTATTGTAGTACAGATTGATGGTTCTATACTGTTGTATTGTAGTGCAGAGTGATGGTTCTATACTGTTGTATTGTAGTGCAGAGTGATGGTTCTATACTGTTGTATTGTAGTACTGATTGATGGTTCTATACTGTTGTATTGTAGTGCAGAGTGATGGTTCTATACTGTTGTATTGTAGTACTGATTGTAGTGGACAGTTGTTGTGCTCTCCCCTTTTGTTGATCTGATGAGCCAATCAGCCATTGCATGTTAGGATACACTGCTCCACAGAAGAAGACACAGCTTAGGCATAACTATTTTCCCCAAGAGGATATCCTCAATTCAGACAAAGTAATGTTCTCCCCTAGCCGCTACAGCGCCTGAGTTAGTTCACTGACACACGTGGTTCATAACTTAGATTGTTTAGTGACAGTGCCGTAATGTGATGTACCATGATACAGTAGTCGTCTTTGGGTTTTCTGATCAAACTCACTTACACAGCACACTACTATTGACCAGAGCGCTAGGAAATAGGGAGTCATTTTACACTCAGACAAAGTCTCTTCTGAAATTGAAGCTGCGAAGGTGCATTTTAAATGTAATTCAACTCAGCACCTATTCTATCTCACATCAGGGATGTCTGGTTGAAAGAGTTGAAATTGTATAGTGGAAAAATCCAATACAAAATTGCATACTGAAACAGCCGAGTGAGTGAGTGGACAGGCAGGCAGACTATTGAACAAGAAGATAAATGTCTCCAAGAAGTCAATATGACACATTGTGAATGTTGTTGTGATGGAAAGAAAATAAACAAATAATGTGAGAAAGAGAGAGAGCGAGAGAGAGAGAGAGAGAGAGAGAGAGAGAGAGAGAGAGAGAGAGAGAGAGAGAGAGAGAGAGAGAACAGGAGATGAACAGATACAAACATCGTCCCTGTAGCTCACATCTATAGCCATGAAATGCTTTGAAAAGGCCGGTCATGGCTCACATCTATAGCCATGAAATGCTTTGAAAAGGCCGGTCATGGCTCACATCTATAGCCATGAAATGCTTTGAAAAGGCCGGTCATGTCTCACATCTATAGCCATGAAATGCTTTGAAAAGGCCGGTCATGGCTCACATCTATAGCCATGCAATGCTTTGAAAAGGCCGGTCATGTCTCACATCTATAGCCATGAAATGCTTTGAAAAGGCTGGTCATGTCTCACATCTATAGCCATGAAATGCTTTGAAAAGGCCGGTCATGTCTCACATCTATAGCCATGAAATGCTTTGAAAAGGCCGGTCATGGCTCACATCTATAGCCATGAAATGCTTTGGAAAGGCTGGTCATGGCTCACATCTATAGCCATGCAATGCTTTGAAAAGACCGGTCATGGCTCACATCTATAGCCATGAAATGCTTTGAAAAGGCTGGTCATGTCTCACATCTATAGCCATGAAATGCTTTGAAAAGGCCGGTCATGGCTCACATCTATAGCCATGCAATGCTTTGAAAAGACCGGTCATGGCTCACATCTATAGCCATGAAATGCTTTGAAAAGGCCGGTCATGGCTCACATCTATAGCCATGAAATGCATTGAAAAGGCCAGTCATGTCTCACATCTATAGCCATGCAATGCTTTGAAAAGGCCGGTCATGGCTCACATCTATAGCCATGAAATGCTTTGAAAAGGCCGGTCATGTCTCACATCTATAGCCATGAAATGCTTTGAAAAGGCCGGTCATGGCTCACATCTATAGCCATGCAATGCTTTGAAAAGGCCGGTCATGGCTCACATCTATAGCCATGAAATGCTTTGAAAAGGCTGGTCATGTCTCACATCTATAGCCATGAAATGCTTTGAAAAGGCCGGTCATGGCTCACATCTATAGCCATGAAATGCTTTGAAAAGGCCGGTCATGGCTCACATCTATAGCCATGAAATGCTTTGAAAAGGCTGGTCATGTCTCACATCTATAGCCATGCAATGCTTTGAAAAGACCGGTCATGGCTCACATCTATAGCCATGAAATGCTTTGAAAAGGCCGGTCATGGCTCACATCTATAGCCATGAAATGCATTGAAAAGGCCAGTCATGTCTCACATCTATAGCCATGCAATGCTTTGAAAAGACCGGTCATGGCTCACATCTATAGCCATGAAATGCTTTGAAAAGGCCGGTCATGGCTCACATCTATAGCCATGAAATGCTTTGAAAAGGCCGGTCATGGCTCACATCTATAGCCATGCAATGCTTTGAAAAGACCGGTCATGTCTCACATCTATAGCCATGCAATGCTTTGAAAAGGCCGGTCATGGCTCACATCTATAGCCATGAAATGCTTTGAAAAGGCTGGTCATGTCTCACATCTATAGCCATGCAATGCTTTGAAAAGACCGGTCATGGCTCACATCTATAGCCATGAAATGCTTTGAAAAGGCTGGTCATGTCTCACATCTATAGCCATGCAATGCTTTGAAAAGACCGGTCATGGCTCACATCTATAGCCATGCAATGCTTTGAAAAGGCCGGTCATGGCTCACATCCATAGCCATGAAATCCTTTGGAAAGGCCGGTCATGGCTCACATCGACACCATCATCCTGGATCCACTCCACTTACCGTCCCAACAGAACCACAGATGACATTATCTCTATCCTATTCCCCACTGGCCCTTACACACATGGATAAAAGGAATACCTACTGGAGGTCAACTGAATAATTAGGGCCGATTTCAAGTCTTCATAACAATCTGAAATTGGTATTTTTGGACACCGAATGTTTTTTTGTGTGTTTTTTTTACACCTTTTTTAAAATCTTTATTTAAGTAGGCAAGTCAGTTAAGAACACATTCTTATTTTCAATGATGGACTAGGAACGGTGGGTTAACTGCCTCGTTCAGGGGCAGAACGACAGTTTTTCACCTTGTCGGGTCAGGGGATCCAATCTTGCAATATTACAGTAAACTATTCTAATGCTATAACCACCTGCCTCTCGTTGCACTCGACAAGGAGACTGCCTGTTACGCGAATGCAGTAAACCAAGGTAAGTTGCTAGCTATCATTAATCTTATCTTATAAAAACCATCAATCAATCATAATCACTAGTTAACTAAACATGGTTGATGATATTACTAGTTTATCTACCGTGTCCTGTGTTGCATGTAATCTGACTGAGCATACTGTACAAGCATACAAGTATCTGACTGAGCGGTGGTAGGCAGCAGCTGGCTCGTAAGCATTCATTCAAACAGCACTTTCGTGTGTTTTGCCGGCAGCTCTTCGTTGTGCGTCAAGCATTGCACTGTTTATGACCTCAAGCCTATCAACTCCCGAGATGAGGCTGGTGTAACCGAAGTGAAATGGATAGCTAGTTAGCGGGGTGCGCGCTAATAGCGTTTCAAACGTCACTCGCTCTGAGACTTGGAGTGGTTTTTCCCCTTGATCTGCATGGGTAACGCTGCTTCGAGGGTGGCTGTTGTCGATGTGTTCCTGGTTCGAGCCCAGGAGGGAGCGAGGAGAGGTACGGAAGCTATACTGTTGCACTGGCAATACTAAAGTGCCTATAAGAACATCTAATAGTCAAATGTATATGAAATACTAATGGTATAGAGGGAAATAGTCCTATAATTCCTATAATAACTACAACCTAAATCTTCTTACCTGGGAATATTGAGGACTCATGTGAAAAGGAACCACCAGCTTTCATATGTTCTCATGTTCTGAGCAAGGAACCTAAACGTTAGCTTTCTTACATGGCACATATTGCACTTTTACTTTCTTCTCCAACACTTTATTTTGCACTATTTAAACCAAATTGATCATGTTTCATTATTTATTTGAGGCTAAATTGATTTTATTGATGTATTATATTAAGTTCAAACAAGTGTTCATTCAGTATTGTTGTAATTGTCATAATTACAAATAAATAAAAGAAATCGGCCGATTAATCGGTATCGCCTTTTTTGGTCCTGCAAAATTCGGTATCGGTATCGGGCGTTGAAAAATCATAATCGGTCGGCCTCTAAATTACCTACATACATGAGAACATCCATTGATTACAGCTCAGCGTTCAACACTATAGTTTCCTCCAAGCTCATCGCTAAGCTAAGGACCTTGGGACTAAACACCGCCCCCTGCAACTGGATCCTGGACAACCTAATGGGCCACCCCCACAGCTGGTAAGTATAGGTAACAACACATCTGCCACGTTGATCCTCAACACGGGGGCCCCACAGGGGTGTGTGCTTAGACCCCTCCTGTACTCTCTGTTCACCCACAACTGCGTGGCCACGCACGACTCCAACACCATCATTAAGTTTACTGACGACACGGCGGTGATCGGACTGATCATCGATGACGACCATGCTGTTTATAGGTCAGAAACCTGGCAGTGTGGTGCCAAGCCAACAACCACTCCCTCAAATTCAGCAAGACAAAGGAGCATGGACAACAGGAAACAGAAGGGTGAGCATGCCCACCCCCATCCACAGGGGTGTACTGGAGCTGGTCGAGAGCTTCAAGTTCCTTGGTGTCCACATCACTAAGGACCTATGATGGTACACACACCCACACAGTTCTGATGAGGGCAAGGCAAACGAGGGCGCCTCAGGAGGCTGAAAACATCTGGCATGGGTCAGAAAGTCTACAGCATTACCATTGAGAGCATCTTGGCTGGCTGCCTGCATCACCGCTTAGTATGGCAACTGCATGGTATCCGACTGCAAGGTGCTACAGAGGGTAGTGTTTACAGCCGAGTACATCAATCAATCAATCAAATGTATTTATAAAGCCCTTTTTACATCAGCCAATGTCACAAAGTGCTATACAGAAACCCCCCCAGTCAAAAACCCTAAACAGGAAAAATAGAGACAGGAACTGAGAGACAGGAACTGAGGAAGAAACCTATAGAGGAACCAGGCTATGAGGGGTGACCAGTCCTCTTCTGGCTGTGCCGGGTGGAGATTATAACAGAACATGGCCAATATGTTGAAATGTTCATAGATGACCAGCAGGGTCAAATAATAAGAATAATCACAGTGGTTGTAGAAGTTGCAACAGGTCAGCACCTCAGGAGTACATGACAGGTGGCATTTCCTAGCCAAGCATTAATAGTTAGAGACAGCAGGTATGATAGAGAGAGAGAGAGTTGAAAACAACAGGTCCGGGAAACAGTAGCACGTCCGGTGAACAGGTCAGGGTTCCATAGCCGCAGGCAGAGTAGTTGAAACTGGAGCAGCAGCACAACTGGGGATAGCAAGGAGTCATCAAGCTAGGTAGTCCTGAGGCAAGATCCCAGGGCTCAGGTCCTCCGAGAGGGGAGGGAGAGAGATTAGAAGGAGCATACTAAAATTCACACAGGACACCGGATAAGACAGGAGAAATACTCCAGGTCTGACGATACCCCCGGACGGGGCCAACCAGGCAGGATATAACCCCACCCACTTTGCCAAAGCACAGCCCCCACACCACTAGAGGGATATCTTCAACCACCAACTTACCATCCTGAGACAAGGCCGAGTATAGCACATGAAGATCACCCCTATGGCACAAACCCGTGGGGGGCGCCAGCCCAGACAGGAAGATCCTGTCAGAGACTCAACCCACTCAACAGACGCACCCCTCCTAGGGACGGCATGGAAGAGCACCAGTAATCCAGTGACTCAGCCACCATAATAGGGTTAGAGGCAGAGAATCCCAGTGGAGAGAGGGGAACTGGCCAGGCAGAGACAGCAAGGGCGGTTCGTCGCTCCAGTGCCTTTCCGTTCACCTTCACACCCCTGGGCCAGATAACACTCAATCATTGGCCCTACTGTCTTCAATAAAGACTTGAAGGTCGAGACCGAGTCTGTGTCTATGTCATGGATAGGCAGACCATTCCATAAAAGAGAGCTCTATAGAGCCCTCCCTCCAGCTGTTGAACATCACTGGCCCTCTATACCACACACTGTCAAGGACTAAATCCACCCAAGGATGGTTCTCTCTGCTACAGCACAGAAAGTTGCACACGTGCATCAAGTCTGGATCCAAAATGACCCTGAACAGCTTCTACCCCAAAGTCATGAGAGTGCTAAACAAGACTGCGAAATAACAAATCACATGTTGATTGTAACTCTCTTGCACTGAGTCTATGCACACGCCCTGAACTCTACCCACACACTGAACTCTACCCACACCCTGAACTCTACCCACACACTGGACTCTACCCACACACTGGACTCTACCCACACACTGGACTCTACCCACACACTGGACTCTACCCACGCCCTGAACTCTACCCACACACTGGACTCTACCCACACACTGAACTCTACCCACACCCTGAACTCTACCCACACACTGGACTCTACCCACACACTGGACTCAACCCACACACTGGACTCTACCCACACACTGGACTCTACCCACGCCCTGAACTCTACCCACACACTGGACTCTACCCACACACTGGACTCAACCCACACACTGGACTCTACCCACACACTGGACACTACCCACACACTGGACTCTACCCACACACTGGACTCTACCCACACACTGGACACTACCCACACACTGGACTCTACCCAACACACTGGACTCTACCCACACACTGGACTCTACCCAACACACTGGACTCTACCCAACACACTGGACTCTACCCACACACTGGACTCTACCCACACACTGGACTCTACCCACACACTGGACACTACCCACACACTGGACTCTACCCACACACTGGACTCTACCCACACACTGGACACTACCCACACACTGGACTCTGGACACTACCCACACACTGGACTCTACCCACACACTGGACTCTACCCACACACTGGACACTACCCAACACACTGGACTCTACCCACACACTGGACTCTACCCACACACTGGACTCTACCCACACACTGGACTCTACCCCCCACACTGGACACTACCCAACACACTGGACACTACCCACACACTGAACTCTACCCACACACTGGACTCAACTCACACACTGGACTCTACCCACACCCTGCACTCTACCCACACACTGGGCTCTACCCATTCACTGAACTCTACCCACACATCCTGGACTCGACCCACCACACTGGACGCTACCCACACACAGGACTCTACCCACACACACTGGACTCTACCCAACACACTGGACTCTACCCACACACACTGGACTCTACCCAACACACTGAACTCTACCCACACCCTGAACTCTACCCACACACTGGACTCTACCCACACACTGGACTCTACCAACACACACTGGACTCTACCCAACACACTGAACTCTACCCACACACTGAACTCTACCCACACACTGAACTCTACCCAACACACTGGACTCGAGCCAACACACTAGACTCTACCCAACACACTGGACACTATCCACACACTGGACACTGCCCAAACATTGGACACTGCCCAAATATTGGACAGAACCCACACGATGGACACTACCAACACACTGAACTCTACCCAACACACTGAACCCTACCCAACACAATGGACTCTATCCAACACACTGGACTCTACCCAACACACTGGACTCTACCAACACACACTGGACTCTACTCCCCAACACACTGAACTCTACCCAACACACTGGACTCTACCCACACACTGGACTCTACCCACACACTGGACTCTACCCACACTGGACTCTACCCACACTGGACTCTACCCACACACTGGACTCTACCCAACACACTGGACTCTACCCACACACTGGACTCTACCCAACACATTGGATTCTACCCCCCACACACTGGACTCTACCCAACACACTGGACTCTACCCAACACACTGGACTCTACTCCCCCACACACTGGACTCTACCCACCCACACACTGGACTTTACCCCTTTCACTTACTGGACTATACCCAACACACTGGACTCTACTCCCCCACTCCTCTCCTCTCCTCTCCTCTCCTCTCCTCTCCTCTCCTCTCCTCTCCTCTCCTCTCCTCTCCTCTCCTCTCCTCTCCTCTCCTCTCCTCTCCTCTCCTCTCCTCTCCTCTCCTCTCCTCTCCTCTCCTCTCCTCCCCCCCCCCCCTCCCTCCCTCCCCTCTCCTCTCCTCTCCTCTCCTCTCTTCTCTTCTCTTCTCTTCTCTTATGTCATTATTTGTAATGTATCAATGCCACCACAACTCCTCGTATGCATTTTTCTGTTTGTTTAATAGTTTGCCTGGCCGGTCACTATTTTACATATTTTTCTCTGCATATCACCAGTCAGCTTTTCACCTCATGGTTCTAAATGTGAGATCGATTAGAGCAATCAATCATCTGATATCTCCTTCCTTGGATTGTCCATCTGTCCTTACTGAGATGAGCATTAAAACGTAGCCTTGTCCGGGCCAAATGGGCCCATAGTGCAGGAGCTGTTTCTGCACGAGGAAGCTTGATGTAGAAGTATACCCCTGGGCAGAATGTTAAGAGGACCATTAGCCATACCATGTGTCCGAATAACCATTCAGACTAAGCAGGTTCTTCACTTACTCTACGAGACCTCTTGGCAGACCATCACAAGTATCATATTACCTGACCTCAAGAGGGCCTACAGATGATGCATCATAATTTGACCCAGATTTACACACAGAAAAATAATCCTGCAGCAACATGATGTGTGAATTATTATGTGGATTAAAGTCTGAATTGTAAAAGTGGAAATTACAAACTGTAGAAGCCTTTTTAAATCTCGAATACACTACAAGTTTGCAATTCCTACTGTGCAGGAAAAATGCTACAACAGCAGGATGAACTAATTAAGAACTGGCATCTGTAGCTTTGCTATCATATCCACTATAATTAGCCTTAATAGTGAAATATTTCGTTTTTAGAAACACCTTAAAAACTCTAGGAGAAAATAAACACACACACACACGAATGCAAAGTGTAATTTAATGTGTTTGGATCCTTGAAACATACTCATGATGAGGGAGAGTGACTGTAGTTTTTCTTTTTTCAGCTGCAGTATGCCCGGAAATTACGGTTTCCATTTTTACCGTAAAACGCATGGTCTCAGGGTTAAGAGCGCGGATATTCGGAGAGTGACGGAGGGACAGAGGAGAACGGAGAGAGACAGAGGAGAAAATGCAATACATTTTGGGAAGTATATTTATTTTACAAACGGAAGTTGAGAGAGAACCTAACTATAAGTAATGGATATGAATAATAACATAACTATAATCATGTGCAGTAGCTTGTGTCCATCGTTCACAAATGTTTTTTTTTTTACCTACATTGGGATAGATATGTGAAACCAAACGGAATACTCGATATGTTCTATAATTCGATTTTTTTGATATCTATAAAATGAAAAGCTTTGAACATGAAAAGCCGCATTTGTGGTGTATATGTC
The DNA here is from genome assembly GCF_036934945.1 of Oncorhynchus masou masou. Classification (NCBI taxonomy): domain Eukaryota; kingdom Metazoa; phylum Chordata; class Actinopteri; order Salmoniformes; family Salmonidae; genus Oncorhynchus; species Oncorhynchus masou. Next base: position 3,599,000 of record NC_088222.1, on the reverse strand, counting down.
TGTGTCTGTACACGAGTTGTGTCCGCACTTGCGCCTGTTGGTGAAAAAGCGCACAACTTCGCTCTGTCCGGGATATTTATTAGAAGGGATCGGATATCTAACTGGCGCTGCGCGGGGACATAACAGGGGGGCAGGGGAACGAGTGGAACTCAGTGTTTCGGTGTGGTTGGAAGGCTCTGGTCTGAGTAATGACGGGTCTCGGGATCTGGAGGACGTTCGGTCGGTTTGCGCGGCTTCCTTTTCTCGCACCATGCACGGTGCTGCTCTGCTTTCTGATTCCAGAATCTCTCTCCCACCCGCAGCCCTGTCAGATTCTCAAACGGATTGGACACACGGTGCGCGTCGGGGCTCTGCACCTACAGCCACGGCTCTTCAGTCACGATCCCACCTTCAGGGGCAAGAAAGAACCCCTTGTCCCCGTGGATGAATGGGACACGGACGGAGGCTCGAGGGAGGCAGCGGAGAGACAGTTGGAAAAGATTACCAAAAGTGTTAATGACCACGGTTTACGCAGCCTAAGGACTAAAGGCACGGGGAACAACCAACAAAGGGACAGGGGGTCAAAAAGTAAAAATATGTACAAACAGGTGGAGAGCGGGAGTCGTGTGTTTATGCCAAGAGATTCTATCATATTAGCCATGGAGACGCTAAACCGCATGGTCGGTTTGTTACCATATAATCTCTCACTGGAGTTGGTGATGGCTGTGGAAGCGGGGCTCGGGGAATTACCCGCTTTCTCCTTCTCATCTTCCCCTACCCCTGTGTGTGAAGACCCCATGTCGTTTCTGCAGAGTGTTTGTCATACTGTTATAGTCCAAGGAGTTTCTGCTATGATGGCTTTCCCTCAGACCAGGGACGAGCTGGTGAAGTTGGAATTCATCGCGTCAGCGCTTCAGATTCCTGTCATCAGTGTTGTCCAGAACGAATTCAAACGGCAGAGTAAGGTAAGGCGACTATCTCTGTACAAACACAATCCATCTGTGCATAAACACGAGTGTCAATGTTGTCTTACCTATTGCTGGTGCATGAACGGAACAGAGCGCTTGGAAACCAGATGCGAGAACAACTAAGAGTTGAGGAAGGAATGCTGTGTGTGTTCAGCACCACGGGGACAGCGCAGCCCGCTGCTTTAGGGATTTACAATACAACCTAAATGTTGATATGTTTCTTTCCATGTCCCTCCTGTGTAAGGTAATGAGCTACATTCACAATCACACTCCATGAACAATCTGTCAACGAATATAACAATATGTGCCTAAACAAACAGTCTCTGCATAAACAAATAAGGAAATTGTCAGTCATTCATTCAAATTAGCATAAATGGGTAGGCTATATTATTAGAATATTAAATTATATGCTATACCCACAATTGTAAATCTCTCAGACGAAAAATATCCTATAGAACATCCGCATAGTTCCACGTTGCGACTGCAGCACATAGCACCACATCATCACATCTGGCGGCTATTGATTAAAACACTAATGAACGTCAACCCTTCAACAGGTGCATTTATCTCCAAAAGGCAATATTCATTAAACAGATGGCGCAATTTCCTGTAATGTCTCATAAGTTATAATGTTACATGTGGGTGTACATGTCAAAGTGAACAACCGATCATATGGTAAATCATAATGAATAGACCTTCCCCTGCTCATCAGACACATGCACGAACGCACACGCACTCACACACACACAGAGAGAGAGACCTCACCTCGCTCCCCGTGTACCTCCCTCAGCATGAAATAACTAGAGACGAGAGAAGTATAAAATCTGCCAAGCAGGCCTTTTGAGAGGTTGACTGTTGTAATACAAACTGAAATATACTTCGGCCTAAAAATGAATTCATGCTTGATTTGTAAATGCTTTCCATTCACAATGCATTAGAGACGGAGGTCGGAGCGGGAAAACAACGTGATTAAAAAGGGAGGAATATTGAGTGAGTAAAGGAAATTACATTTATTCAGCTGTTAATTAAAGACGAACATTGGAATTAAAAACGGCTAATTTAGCGAAATTGATGATGAAACATCAGTGGGTGAAGATCACGTCACTGAGGAAAATATTGCCGTGGCAGAACAGCACGTTGCAGTGGTCGAGGACAAAACCGAGTGACAATCAGGAGCCTTTTGAGAAACGTAAAATGGCTGAAATTGTTGGAAACATTGGACAGTTTGATGGAAGTATTGAGCAGTGGCGCTCATACAGAACGGTCTGAACTGTGAATACATTCGATTTTTTTTAATATATATATATTTTTTCTACGCAACCTGCTACAGTCAAGACAGAACAGATGATAATAAAACGTATGGGGATATGGTTTCACTTCGTAGCCCACATACTAGTCTGTCTGTAAAGGTGTCATAAAGAACAGCGTTAAACTCACAGTGCTCTGGTAGTTAATACAGCAGCCAAGCATTGTCACTGATTCTCCCTCTTCCTGATTTATTCTCTTGAACTTCAACATTTTAGCAATGACTAGTGGTTTTGGTGCACTGTGTCCTTTCAGTATTTCCACAGTAAAGTAGAGTACAGTAGAATAGGGCTCCAAGTGGGACAGTGATAAAGGCACTGCATCTCGGTGCTAGGGGAGGCAGGTAGCCTAGTGGTTAGAGGGGAGGGGCGGCAGCGTAGCCTAGTGGTTAGAGGGGAGGGGCGGCAGGTAGCCTAGTGGTTAGAGTGTTGGACTAGTAATATATCCCATTTAGCAGACGCTTTTGTCCAAAGCGACTTACAAGTCGGCTGGGGCCACTACTTTTACATATGGGTGGCCCCAGCGGGAATCGAACCCACGACGCTTGGCGTTGCAAGCGCCATGCTCTACCGACTGAGCCACAAAATTTCCTATAGAACATCCGCAGAAGGTTGCAAGTTTAAACCCCAGAGCTGACAAGGTACAAATCTGTCGTTCTGCCCCTGAACAGGCAGTTAACCCACTGTTCCTAGGCCGTCATTGAAAATAAGAATTTGTTCTTAAACTGACTTGCCTAGTTAAATAAAGGTGAAATAAAAATAGAGGCATCACTACAGACCCCAGGTTTGATTCCAGGCTGTATCACATCCAGCTGTCATTTGGAGTCCCATAGGAGCGCTGCACAGTTGGTCCAGGATTGGCCGTTGTAGGCCGTAAGTGAGAATTTTTTCTTAATTAACTGACTTGCCTAGTTAAGTAAAAAAAAAAAAAATGGTGTGTCCATTGAACTGGACGAGGAAGTTACACTGAATATACTGACCTGCTGGGGGGTCAGCACGGCTACTATGTCATTTCCTTACTATAGGGTAAGCCTATATGGAGATCGACACCAGGGTGCATTCGGAAAGTATTCAGACCCCTTCCCTTTTTCCACATTTTGTTACATTCATTTTTTTCTGAACTTAAAACAAAAACGTGTTTTTAGACATTTTTTGCAAATGTATTAAAAATAAAAAATCTGAAATATCTTACATAATTATTCAGACGCTTTGCTATGAGCCTCGAAAATTGAGCTCCGGTGCATCCTGTTTCCATTGATCATCCTTGAGATGTTTCTACAACTTGGAGTCCATCTGTGGCAAATTCAATTGATTGGACTTGACTTGGAAAGGCACACGCCTGTCTATATGAGGTCCCACAGCTGACTGTGCATGTCAGACCAAAAACCAAGCCATGAGGTCGAAGGCACAGAACTGGGGAAGGGTACCAAAAAATGTCTGAAGCATTGACGGTCCCCAAGAACACAGTGGCCTCCATCATTCTAAAATGGAAGACGTTTGGAACCACCAACACTCTTCCTAGAGCTGGCCGCCCGGCCAAACTGAGCAATCAGGGGAAAAGGGCCTTGGTCAAGGAGGTGACCAAGAACACAATGGTTACTCTGACAGAGCTCCACATTTCCTCCATGGAGATGGGAGAACCTTCCAGAAGGACACGTCGCCAGACAGAAGACACTCAGTAAAGCCCACATGACAGCCCGCTTGAACTCTTTGGCCTGAATGCCATCGATCCCGATCAAACATCTCTGTGGAGACCATCCAACCTGACAGAGCTTGAGAGGATCTACAGAGAAAAATGGGAGAAACTCCCCAAATACAGGTGTGCAAAGCTTGTAGCGTCTTACCCAAGAAGACTCGAGCAGAGAGGAGCTGGAGGGGAGTGAGCTTTCTTTGCCCACTCCAATTTTTGCTCAAGTAGCACTCCAAGTAGTGCTCACTTCACGAGCTCAGGGCACGCTCTATTTGTGTGCTCCTATATCCCCTTGCTTTAGCTACTGTCATGGAGTTCACTAAATATTTTCATTAAAGAAACTGATAAAACACACAGGTGCAAAATGAAGGTGACTTACAAAAGATGAGGACTAAGAGCTAGAGAGGGAGTGCGGTGATGTAGTGTAAACAACTAAAGAATCATATCTGAAAATACACGTATCCTAGAAGCATGTGGTGTACTTACTATGTGCACATGCTAACAAAAAGGAACGAGATAGGTAGCTAGCTAAGTGTGTCATTGTAGCAAAGTATTTATAGACCAAAAAAATCCTATCACTTAAAAGTTTAGTTCATTTTCGTTCTATCATTTATACAATAGGCTGTCATTGATTTTGGTCCAATAGGCCTGACATATTACCTCTTTCAAGGAGCTTTCCATTTTGATTGGGTTATTATGCCTAGAAACCTTTAGTGTAACCTATATAAAGACAGTTAAACAAATCGGCATCCCTTCCTAGCCTGGCGAAAGTGGCCAAAAGGGTGTTATCCCCAATGGTGATGCAAGCACAGAGAGGGTGTTCTTCAATGCTGGTCGGCTCTCCAGGGACCATGGGCCTGAAGCCACAGACTCTGCCCAAACTTCTGTTTCAAAAAATGTATTGACAACAAACTAAACAAAACAAATATGTATTGCATTTTTTTATTAATTTGTATTTAATTCGAAGTCACAACCTATATGCACAACTTATATATAGTATAATGATTTAATACAACAACAACACTAAATTAAATGATGAGCGCTTAATGTCCCTGCCAGCCAAGTGTATCACACTCACAAATGCTTCACAAGTTATTTATTTGTAAGCTATAGCCTTCAAATAATCTAAATAATATAGCCTAAATAATTCATTTTCTCTCTTAGTCTCCCTGTTTGTCTCCTGACCTATTTAGAGTGTTTATATGCTGTTTAATATGACATGCAGACTATTTGAAAAGATGAGCGCTTCTTACAGTCACCTCTTCATGTTGCTTATGAAAATACTTTTCATTTAAATCATATGGTTTGCTTTCAATACTTCAAAACCAAGTAGTAACAAAAATAGATCGGTGTTGGTTAAATCAAGATTTTGATGTTGCATTTTTTCCCCCTGTAAGGACGTTGAGTGCCGGAGCGTACCCCGTGAGCGTACCCCGTGAGCGTGCCCCGTGAGCGTACCCCGTGAGCGTACCCCGTGAGCAATGAGTGGGATTTCAGACCACATACTCTGATCGACACAGGGGCAGCTGTATCTTGTGTCAGACACAGTCTACAGAAAGACACTGAAACACCTTCCACTTCATCCAGCATACTAGACATCGTGTTAAAGACTTCCACTTCATCCAGCATACTAGACATCGTGTTAAAGACTTCCACTTCATCCAGCATACTAGACATCGTGTTAAAGACTTCCACTTCAGCCAGCATACTAGACATCGTGTTAAAGACTTCCACTTCATCCAGCATACTAGACACCGTGTTAAAGACTTCCACTTCATCCAGCTCTGTCTACTTGCAGATGCATGTGGATGAAGCAAGGGGCTCTTCAGTTACTGGCATCTACTGATTAGAATCACAAGTGCACCAGCACTGTTCCAAAGGGCAGATAGAGGAATACTTGGATGACATCCACGTTACTGGGAAAGGTGAAGAGGACCATCTCCAGAACTTGCATGAAACGTTATAGCGATTGACGGACTGCAAGTTCGCAAAGGACAAATTCTTCCATTCTTCCAATCATCAGTTGAATACCTTGGACACATCATCGACGACATATACCTTCACAAGGCTCCATCTAAGGTAATGGCTATATTGGATGCCCCAGCCCCTGAGAATGTGAGTCAATTCAATTATTTCCTGGGGCTGTGAATCGGCAATGCAACGCCTGTGGTCAAACCAGAGTCTTCTACTTCAGACAAATGTGGAGAAACAGCAGAAAAAACCCGGTGTTATCTGAAGTGATGGACATCAACGCAGGAGATGCTCAGAAGCTGAAACCTTGCCTTTTCAAGAGAACTGACCTGTCCAGTCCAGTTGTCTTCTGTGGGGGAGGAGTTATCACTCTGGCCTTCGCTGAGGAAACCAGTGTTGAAACTGCTGCACTCAGGTCAAAGCTACTTCTGGTGGCCTGGATTGGATGGAAGCTTTGAGGAGAAAGCAAAAATATGTTCCTCATGTCAGAAGGTTTGCAATGAAACTCAACTTGCTCCTCTTTATCCGTGGGATTGACCAGAGGAGGCGTGGCAACACATACACATCGACTTCACAGGTACATTTGAAGACAGAATGTTTCTCATGGTCATTGATCCTCATAACAAGTGGCCATCATGAGGTCTACTACTGCAGATGTCTACCTTCCTACAGGTGAATAGCATACAACACTTCAGGTCCTCAGGTCCTCAGGTCCTCAGGGCCTCAGGTCCTCAGGGCCTCAGGTCCTCAGGTCCTCAGGTCCTCAGGTCCTCAGGGCCTCAGGGCCTCAGGGCCTATCATCAACGGGCCGGCCGGAGAGGTTTGTACAGACCATGAAACATGCTTTGAAAGCGTTTCAGGGTCAAGGGACACTGCACCAACGTTTGCACAACTTCCTGCCATCCAGGAACATGCCACACACAACCACAAAATCTTTGCCTACTCATGAAAAGAGAAGCTTGTAAATATGTTTATTTATTGGAGATCTAAAAAGCTGTTTATTTATTTCATGTGGGTCATTTGGTATGTTATTAGGATTCCCATTAGCTGTTTCAAAAGTCGCAACTACACTTCCTGGTGTCCACACAAAACATAACACATTACATAATACAGAGCATTAATAAACAACAGCTCAAGGACAGAACTACATACATTACAATTTATCAATACATATCAATACATCAATACATACACAAAAACTATCTAGGTCAAATAGGGGAGAGACGTTGTGCCGTGAGGTGTTGCTTTATCTGTTTTTTGAAACCAGGTTTGCGGTTTATTTGAACAATATGAGCTAGAACAGAGTTCCATGCAGTAATGGCTCTATATAAATCTGTATGATTTCTTGAATTTGTTCTGGATTTGGGGACTGTGAAAAGACCCCTGGTGGCTTGTCTGGTGGGGTAAGGTGTGTGTCAGAGCTGTGTGTAAGTTGACTATGCAAACCATTTGGGATTTAACACAATAATGTTTCTGATCAAAAGAAGGAGTGATGTATTAAGTCTCTCCTCAACTCTTAGCTAAGAGAGACTGGCAGCATAGTATTTATATCAGCCCTCTGATTACAATGAAGAGCAAGACATTGTTCTGGGCCAGCTGCAGCTTAACTAGGTATTTCCTTGCAGCACTCAACCAAATGGCTGGACAATAATGAAGACAAGACAAAACTAGAGCCTAAAGGACTTTTGAGTGGGGTGTAAAAAAACAGAGCATATCTTTATTAATGACAGACCTCTCCCCATCTTTACAACCATTGAATCTATATGTTTTGACCATGACAGTTTACAATCTAAGGGAACACCAAGTAATTTAGTCTCCTCAACTGGTTCAACAGCCACACCATTCATTACCAGATACAGCTGAGTTCTAGAATTTAGGGAATTATATGTACCAAATACAATGCTCTTAGTTTTAGAGATGTTCAGGACCAGTTTATTATTGGCCACCCATTCTAAAACAGACTGCAACTCTTTGTTAAGGGTTTCAGTGACATCATTAGCTGTGGCTACTGATGCGTATATTGTTGAATCATCAGCATACATGGACACACATGCTGTGTTTAATGCCAGTGGCAGGTCATTAGTAAAAATAGAAAAGAGTAGAGGGCCTAGAGAGCTGCCCTGCGGTACACCACACTGTTTGACATTAGAGAAGCTTCCATTAAATAAAACCCTTTGAGATCTATTAGCTCTGAATCCACAATATGGCAGAGGTTGAAAAGCTATATGTTTTTTCAACAACAGGTTATGGTCAATAATATCAAAGGCTGCATTAAAATCTAACAGTACAGATCTCACAATCTTGTAATTATCAATTTCTTTCAACCAATCATCAGTCATTTGTGTCGTCAGTGCAGTACATGTTGAGTGCCCTTCTCTATAAGCATGCTGAAAGTCTGTTGTTAATTTGTTTACAGAGAAGTAGCATTGTATTTGGTTAAACACATTTTATTCCAACAGTTTGGTAAGAGCTGGCAGACAGCTTATTGGTCTGCTGTTAGAACCAGTAAAGGCTGGTTTTTCTTGGGTAATTACTTTGGCATCCCTTCGTCTTGTGCCCACTTACCAATAATTGGCAAATGGTTTTTACTTTTAATTTAAAGTACTCCAAAGTGTTTTATCCATCATTCTTTATATCATTGATCGGTTTCTTCTTCTATTTGTTGAGTTTAGTCACATCATTTCTCCATTTGCAGTAAGTCAGCCAATCAGATGTGCAGCCAGACTTATTAGCCACTCCTTTTGCCCCATCTCTTTCAACAACACCGTTTTTCAATTCCTCATCAATCCATGGAGCTTTAACAGTTCTAACAGTCAGTTTCTTAACAGGTGCATGTTGAGACCTCTGTTTACAGTCCTGTCTCTTCTATAAATGCTATATCCCTGTATTGCTACTGATGTATCATCAATTAATTATCTAAGTGAGTCTCAGAATGGCTAATATATGAATGTTATCTGATGTTAGCAAGTTATTCATTTCAGGAACCTTATTTCTAAGGCTAGATACAGTTAAAGTTGGAAGTTAGCATACACCTTAGCCAAATATATTTAAAAATCAGTTTTACACAATTCCTGGCATTTAATACTAGTAACAATACCCTGTCTTAGGTCAGTTAGGTATCACCACTTTATTTTAAGAATGTGAAGTGTCAGAATAATAGTATAGTTTTTATTTCTTTCATCACATTTCCAGTGGGTCAGAAGTTTACATACACTCAATTAATATATGCTAGCATTGCTTTAAATGGTTTAACTTGGGTCAAACGTTTCGGGTAGCCTTCCACAAGCTTCCCACAATAAGTTGGGTGATTTTTGGCCCCTTCCTCCTGACAGAGCTGGTGTAACTCAGGGTTGTAGGCCTCCTTGCTCGCACTCGCTTTTTCGGTTCTGCCCACAAATTGTCTATAGGATTGAGGTCAGGGCTTTGTGATGGCCACCCCAATACCTTGACTTTGATGTCCTTAAGCCATTTTGCCACAACTTTGGAAGTATGGTTGGGGTCATATTCCATTTAGAAGACTTTTTGCAACCAAGCTTTAACTTCCTGACTGATGTCTTGAGATGTTGCTTAAATAAGGTGACCAAATACTTATTTTCCACCATAATTTGCAAATAAATTCATTAAAAATCATACAATGTGATTTTCTGGATTTTCTTCTTCTCATTTTGTCTGTCATAGTTGAAGTGTACCTATGATGAAAATTACAGGCCTCTCTCATCTTTTTAGTGGGAGAACTTGCACAATTGGTGGCTGACTAAATACTTTTTTGCCCCACAGTATTAAAATGGGCTATTTTCAGCCCTTTCCTCCATAGCTTTTCAGAGATAGACATAATATTGAAATGAGCATGCTCAAAGCAAGAGAGAATAAATATACATTCAGCAGTCCATTAATCATTTGGTTTTTGCTGCGGGGCTGAAGCTACAAACCCATAGTCTTGGCGCTCTCATCCCTTCCACTCTTCTGGGAGGGAGGGTGGACAATGAGCCTGTCATAGCGGATGTAAGCAATGTCCCCACACGCTCTGGTAGCTTCCATGGCTGGGATCAGCTACTGGCCACAGCTTCTGGCCACAGCTTCAGGATAGTCCTAGTTGAGGAAGATATACATTCCTCTAAAGTTCTTGGCTCTTTCCAGAACAGCTATCTTGTCCTTGAACCTCAGGAACTTGACCACCTGGGCCTGTCACCTGGGCCGGTGGTGGGTTTTCCAGTCCTGTGGGCGCGCTCACAAGTGTATAGGTGCTGTTCTCCTGTTTCAACTCATCGAGCTGACCCTGGGAGGACTGCTGTTCTCCTGTTTCAACTCATCGAGCTGACCCTGGGAGGACTGCTGTTCTCCTGTTTCAACTCATCGAGCTGACCCTGGTAGGACTGCTGTTCTCCTGTTTCAACTCATCGAGCTGACCCTGGGAGGACTGCTGTTCTCCTGTTTCAACTCATCGAGCTGACCCTGGGAGGACTGCTGTTCTCCTGTTTCAACTCATCGAGCTGACCCTGGGAGGACTGCTGTTCTCCTGTTTCAACTCATCGAGCTGACCCTGGGAGGACTGCTGTTCTCCTGTTTCAACTCATCGAGCTGACCCTGGGAGGACTGCTGTTCTCCTGTTTCAACTCATCGAGCTGACCCTGGGAGGACTGCTGTTCTCCTGTTTCAACTCATCGAGCTGACCCTGGTAGGACTGCTGTTCTCCTGTTTCAACTCATCGAGCTGACCCTGGTAGGACTGCTGTTCTCCTGTTTCAACTCATCGAGCTGACCCTGGGAGGACTGCTGTTCTCCTGTTTCAACTCATCGAGCTGACCCTGGTAGGACTGCTGTTCTCCTGTTTCAACTCATCGAGCTGACCCTGGGAGGACTGCTGTTCTCCTGTTTCAACTCATCGAGCTGACCCTGGGAGGACTGCTGTTCTCCTGTTTCAACTCATCGAGCTGACCCTGGGAGGACTGCTGTTCTCCTGTTTCAACTCATCGAGCTGACCCTGGGAGGACTGCTGTTCTCCTGTTTCAACTCATTGAGCAGACCCTGGGAGGACTGCAAACTGTTCTTCGGGACCTGGACCTCTCTGGTCAGGTCGTCCATTCTTTTATTAGTTGAATCTACCAGTATTTGGACAAAACACTTGAAGCTAATTTTGTTGTTGTTGTCACAACTGCTTGTAGAACTATTTTTGTTTGTTTAAAAGATCCTTTATCTGTGATAGAGAGACACCACTGTCCTCAATGGTAATCCCACCGGCTTTGGTCTTTGTCATATTAGCTAGCAACGTTTACACTGTTACCCCTCGTAGTTCCAGACAGGGCAGGTCACAGGGAAGATTAAAAACAACAAACAGCAGGGATCTAGAAACCCGGGACAATCCGTGGTCTGGGCCACAATGGCTAACCGCGTCGCTGGCTGCATTCAGGCCCTCAAGAAACCCAGCTAGCGTATAACTAGCAGCTAGGCTCAGACCCGGACTTGGTCGGAAGGATCACTGAACAAAGAGTAGCAGTCCTAGCAACTGATGCCAACTGCGTCGTGGGATCCAAACTAAAACGTTAGCTAGCTACTAAGAAACTTTCCAATATACATTTAAAACAACACACTTTCCAAAACAACAAACCGAGCTCTCCCTGTTTCTACGTTCAACAGGAAGTGACAGGGATTGGGTATAAACAAGAGAGTGGAGCTGTGAAAGTGTAACAAACTGGTTCATCATAAGCGTAGACGTTATATATTGGGATTGTTCCATTTGTACTTCCAGACTTGCCGTAGTTGTGCCCCAGATCATCATGGGTGTTGGATGATGTATATTAGCATGTTCCAAAAAAATGGATAACGATTTAAAAATAAAAAAATAAGATGAACTGTACACACCACTGGGATCGAATTAACTCTCTCTGCCTGTCTCTCTCCTGCTCTCTCTGTCTCTCTCCTTCTCTCTCTTTCTCTCTGCCTCTCTGCCTCTGCCTCTCTGCCTCTCTCTCTTTCTCTCCCTGTCTCTCTGCCTCTGCCTCTCTGCCTCTCTCTCTTTCTCTCTCTTTCTCTTTCTCTCTGCCTCTCTGCATGTCTCTCTGCCTTTCTCTCTGCCTTTCTCTCCCTCTGTCTCTCTGTCTCTCTGTCCCTCTCTCCCTATCTCTCTGCCAGTCTCTGCCTTTCTGTCTCTCTGTCACTTTGTCTGTCTCTCTGCCCTTCTCTCTCTCTGCTCATCTCTGTCTCTCTCTCTCTGCCTGTCTCTCTGCCCTTCTCTCTCTCTGCTTTTCTCTCTCTTTGCCCTTCTCTGTCTCTGTCTCTTCCACTCTCCATTTCATTTCATTGGTATACCGTGTAACGTATTGATACATATTGATGCACAATGTTACAATTGAAAATAGAGTAATTAACAGTTCTTTCTCTCTCTCATACCAAACATCAGATTAGACAGTTATCATCAGAACATTGGTATCTATGCTCTACAAGCACACTTCTCTGACCAGGCAGAGACCCAGGCAGAGACCCAGGCTGAGACCCAGGCTGAGACCCAGGCAGAGACCCAGGCATAGACCCAGGCAGAGACCCAGGCAGAGACCCAGGCAGAGACCCAGGCTGAGACCCAGGCTGAGACCCAGGCAGAGACCCAGGCATAGACCCAGGCAGAGACCCAGGCAGAGACCCAGGCAGAGACCCAGGCTGAGACCCAGGCAGAGACCCAGGCAGAGACCCAGGCAGAGACCCAGGCTGAGACCCAGGCTACCTGCTACGTTATAGCAACACAAGAAAACACTTCCTGCTCATTAGCCATTAATAACTATTTACTGTGTATCAATACATATCGAATAACAGTTACAACAGTGTTGTGTGGTTGCCTGCAACCCAAATGGCACCCCATACCCTACTTTTGAGTAGGATCCTATGGGCTGGTCCTATGGGCCTTGGTCTAAAGTAGTGCACTATATAGGGAATAGGGTTCCATAGGACTCTGGTCTATAGCAGTGCACTATATAGGGAATAGGGTTCCATAGGACTGTGGTCCAAAGTAGTGCGCTATATAAGGAATGGGTATCCATAGGGCTCTGGTCTAAAGTAGTGCACTACATAGGGAATAGGGTGTCATTTGGGACTTGAAAGTTGTGTTTGAAGGAGATGAGAGTAGAGCCCTGAGGGCAACAAGGTTTTTTTTATGTTGTTAAATAGCAGCGCTTCCTCCTGTTGATTGGGATGATAAATAAAAATAAATCCTGTAATTAGTTAAACGGAAGGGTTCTGTAATTAGTTACTACCCTGAAGGATTCTGTAATTAGTTACTACCCTGAAGGATTCTGTAATTAGTTACCCTGACGGGTTCTGTAATTAGTTAACCGGAATGGTTCTGCAATTAGTTAACTGGAATGGTTCTGCAATTAGTTACCCTGAAGGGTTCTATAATTAGTTGACTTGAGGGATTCTGGGAGCCATGCCACACACTGGGGATAGATAGATAGATAGATAGATAGATAGATAGATAGATAGATAGATAGATAGATAGATAGATAGATAGATAGATAGATAGATGACCCCCCCCCCCCCCACACACACAGAAGCTAAGTTAGGTTTATCCAAGTCAGGTTTATCCAAGTCAGGTTGATCAAAGTCAGGTTTATATGAGTCAGGTTCATCTGAGTCAGGTTTGATCTCAGGGTTTTAGACATTTACAAGGAATCACCGTCTCCATCAGGTCAATTGGGACTCATATTTTAATATCCTGCTGAAGTGGCACGACGTCTTTGTTTTGACATTTGGAGATACATTCATGAAGGGATGAAGAGCTCTTCTTTAGTGTGTGTAGATTTGTAGATTTGCCTGTTTTCTGTCTGTCAATTACAGGAAGTCGTCTTCACTATAGCCCCGGCCCCCTGGGGAAATGACCTAGCCTCACAAACCTTCTCATTCGGCCTCTCTGGAAAGACCCCCAGCTCATCTCCAGACAACAACTGTGTCCCAATTGGAACCCAATTCCGTGTGTTATTTAACAAGGCAATTCAGTGTATCATCCACTACGTTGCGTCAAGATGGTGCCGACAGACATGGCAGCTCTTCATCTAACTCCTAAGAAACTTCGTAACTCACCAGGATTACGACCAGGAATACGACTTTCCCAAATTGGATCCTTTGTTCGTACCCCCCAGGGCAATAGAACTTATCCCAGAGGCTGCTCCAAGACGCTGCTGGCGGATAAGATGTATTCGAAGTGGACTTCTAGTCCGGCTCAGGAGGCATGCACACCATCCACCAGTATATTACTCGCTAATGTTCAGTCTATGGACAATAAAGTAGACAAGCTCAGGGTGAGGGTCTCCTTCCAGAGAGACATCAGGAACTGTAACATACTCACAGAATCATGGCTCTCTCTGAATATATTAACCCTGTCCATATAGCCAGCTGGATATTCAGTTCATTGTGCTGACAGAAATAAATATCTCTCCCGGAAGAAGTGTATGTTGTGTGGTGTATGTTTCATGATTAACTACTCATGGTGTGATTGTGATAACATACCGAACCTCAAGTCCTATTGTTCACCCAACTTAGAATAACTCACAATCAAATGCAGACCATATTACCTCCCAAGAGAATTCTCTTCGGTTATAGTCATAGCTGTGTATATTCCCCCTCAAGCCTGATACCACGACGGCCCTCAAGGAACTACACTGGAATTTGTGCAATCTGGAAACCATATATGATGAGGCCACATTTCTTGTAGCTGGGGATTTTAACTTCTTCGATATAGGGGGCGCTCTTTTAATCTTTGGATGCAAAACGTTCCCGTTTTAAACAAGATATTTTGTCACGAAAAGATGCTCGACTATGCATATAATTGACAGCTTTGGAAAGAAAACACTCTGATGTTTCCAAAACTGCAAAGATATTGTCTGTGAGTGCCACAGAACTGATGTTACAGAAAAAAAACAGATAAAATAAATAAATAATTGAAACCGCCCCATGGCAATGACTCCTTATATGGCTATGGAGGAGCTAGGAGTCAGCTTACCTTTTCCACGTTTTCCCCAAGGTGTCTGCAGCATTGTGACGTATTTGTAGGCATATCATTGGAAGATTGACCATAAGAGACTACATTTACCAGGTGGTCGCTTGGTGTCCTCCGTCGCAATTATTGCGTAATCTCCAGCTGCAGTATTTTTCCGTTTTCTTCTGATGAGAAGCCAGCTGCCACCACTGATAGATTATCGAATAGATATGTGAAAACACCTTGAGGATTGATTCTAAACAACGTTTTCCATGTTTCTGTCGATATTATGGAGCTAATTTGGAAAAAAGTTTGCCGTTGTAAGTGACTGCATTTTAGTTTTTTTTTTCTTAGCCAAACGTGATGAACAAAATGGAGCTATTTCTCTTACACAAATAATCTTATTGGAAAAAATGAACATTTGCTATCTAACTGAGAGACTCGTCATTGAAAACATCTGAAGTTCTTCAAAGGTAAATGATTTTATTTGAATGCTTTTCTTGTTTTTGTGAAAATGTTGCCTGCTGAATGCTAGGCTTAGTGCTATGCTAGGCTATCAATACTCTTAACACAAATGCTTGTGTAGCTTTGGTTAAAAGCATATTTTGAAAATCTCTGAATCAGATCACGACTCCATTTTGCTCCTTCCTTCCTATAGCCAGAAGCTCAAACAGGAAGTACCCGTGCAATAGGTATATTCAATGCTGGTCTGACCAATCATAATCTATGCTTCAAGGTTGTTTTGGTCATTTGGATGTGATACGTTCCAGGGTAGACTCCGAGAATAGCATTGACGTATACATGGACACGGTGACTGAGTTCATCAGGAAGTGTATAGGTGAAGTTCTTCCCACGGTGACTATTACAACGCGGCAGCAGGTAGCCTAGTGGTTAGAGCGTAGAGGTGGCAGGTAGCCTAGTGGTTAGAGTGTAGAGGTGGCAGGGTAGCCTAGTGGTTAGAGTGTAGAGGCGGCAGGGTAGCCTAGTGGTTAGAGTGTAGAGGTGGCAGGTAGCCTAGTGGTTAGAGTGTAGAGGTGGCAGGGTAGCCTAGTGGTTAGAGCGTTGGACTAGTAACCGGAAGGTTGCAAGTTCAAGCCCCGAGCTGACAAGGTCGTTGACATCTGTCATTCTGCCTCTGAACAGGCAGTTAACCCACTGTTCCTAGGCCGTCATCATGAAGTGCTTTGAGAGGCTAGTTAAGGATCATATCACCTCTACCTTACCTGACACCCTAGACCCACTCCAATTTGCTTACCGCCCCAATTGGTCCACAGACAATGCAATCCATCTGGATAAGTGGAATGCCTATGTAAAACATGTTGTTGATTGACTATAGCTCAGCCAAGCTCATTCTCGGGGCCCTGAGTCTGAACCCCGACCTGTGCAACTGGGTCCTGGACTTCCTAATGGGCCGCCCCATGTGGTGAAGGTAGGAAACAACAGCTCCACTTCGCTGATCCTTAACACAGGGGCCCCACAAGGGTGTGTGCTCAGCCCCATCCAGTACTCCCTGTTCACCGATGACTGCATGGCCAGGCATGCCTCCAACTCAATCATCAGGTTTGCAGGCGTCACAACAGTAGTCTACACCTGATTACCAACAACGATGAGACAGCCTACAGGGAGCAGGTGAGGGCCCTGACAGAGTGGTGCCAGGAAAATAACCTCTGCCTCAACGTCAACAAAACTAAGGAGCTGCTCAAGGACTTCAGGAAACAGCAGAGGGAGCACGCCCCCTATCCACATCGACGGGACCGCAGTGGAGAAAGTGGAAAGCTTTAAGTTCCTCAGTGCCCACATCACTGACGATCAGAAATGGTCCAGAGACAATGTGGTGAAGAAGGCGCAACAGTGCCTCTTCAACCTCAGGTGTCTGAAGACATGTGGCTTTGCCCCTAAGACCCTCAGAAACTTTTACAGATGCACAATTGAGAGCATCCTGTCTAGCTGTATCACCACCTGGTACGGCAACTTCGGCAACTTCACCAACCACAATGGCAGGGCTCTGCAGAACCGTGGTGCGGTCTGCCCAACGCGTCACCGGGGCACACTGCCTGCCCTCCAGGACACCTACTGCACCTTATTTCACAGGAAGGCCAAAAAAGATTATCAAGCGCATCAACCACCCGAGCCACAGCCTGTTCATCCTGGTATCGTCCAGAAGGCGAGGTCAGTACAGCTGCATTAATGCCGGGACCGAGAGACTGAAAAACAGCTTCTATCTCAAGGCCATCAGCCTGTTCAATAGCCATCACAAGCCGGCTAACACCCAGCTAGTCAACCCTGCACCTTAGAGGCTGCTGCCCCATATACAGAGACATGGAATCACTGGTCACTTTAATAATGGAACACTAGTCACTTTAATAACGTTCACACACTGCTTTTCTCATCTCATATGTATGTACTGTATCCTATTCTACTGTATTTTAGTGAATGCCACTCCGAACATTGATCGTTCCTAATATTTATATATTTCTTAATTCCATTCTTTTACTTTTAGATTTGTGTGTATTGTTGTGAATTGTTAGATATTACTCCACTAGTGGAGCTAGGAACGCATAAGCATTTCACTGCACCTGCAATAACATCTGCTAAATATGTGTATGTGATCAATAATATTTGATTTGATTCGATTTGATATTTGGGGTCACACACCACCTAACTCAACTAATCTAAGCTCAACTCGGCTACGGGATGAGGGGTTAGTGCTCAGTTCAGCTAGGGGATGAGGGGTTAGTGCTCAGTTCAGCTAGGGGATGAGGGGTTAGTGCTCAGTTCAGCTAGGGGATGAGGGTTTGTGCTCAGTTCAGCTAGGGGATGAGGGGTTAGTGCTCAGTTAGGCTAGGGGATGAGGGGTTAGAGCTCAATTCAGCTAGGGGATGAGGGTTAGTGCTCAGTTAGGCTAGGGGATGAGGGGTTAATGCTCAGTTCAGCTAGCGGATGAGGGGTAGTGCTCAGTTAGGCTAGGGGATGAGGAGTTAGTGCTCAATTCAGCTAGGGGATGAGGGGTTAGTGCTCAGTTAGGCTAGGGGATGAGGGGTTAGTGCTCAGTTCAGCTAGGGGATGAGGGGTTAGTGCTCAGTTCAGCTAGGGGACGAGGGGTTAGTGCTCAGTTAGGCTAGGGGATGAGGGTTTAGTTATTGATGAGTGTTCTATTCTAGTCACCTTCTATTGACCAACCAGAGGGGTTGGACCTTAATAATACCAGAACCGCCTGGCCTTTCTGCCTGTAGGTACCAGCTGGATAACGTCTGCCGGTGCATATCAACTCACAAGGTGCACAAACATAAGCACCGAAGCTTGATAAATAGTGCACACGCTATTGCAAATGATTAATTACTTGAAGAAATATTAGTGGAAATATATAAATCAAAAACAAAACAACAGTATTTAGTTTAGATAGATGTCAAGGACATGTTTGGTATAATTCTACAAGGTCCTAGAAAGAAAGCTTTGGCCTGTTGCCTATTTTCATTTCCCTTACAAAAAAAGCGTTACAGTATAATCCATTTAATCACCTTATTTGTTGATTCGATTAGAAATAGAGTTATAGTTTTATATATTTATATAGTTTTAGTAATTCATAAAGTCCAGTTAAAGCTTCTTTTGTAGAAACCAAAAAGATAATAATAATAATATAACCAATCAGGTCAAGGGTCAAATTGTTTGCCGTATTCCAAAACAAAAGCACAAGTGCATGAACAATTGTAAAGGTTGAATTGCATAAAGAAATATTCAGGAAATATGTTCATGACAAGATATAAAACAGTCGTTTGTTGATTGTATCAGACACTGTATTGGGCCCTTATACCCGGGCCTTTACAAATTAATCAATCTCGTCTTCTTTTTATGCTTCGGTTTCAAAGTCACAACACAGTTTTGGGGCTTTGTGTGAGGATAACAGGGCTGAAGATAGTTTTGAGTGGAGTTAGGTCAAATTAAATAGGAAACGCAAAACACCAGTCTCAATGTCAACAGTGAAGAGGCAACTCCGGGTGCTGGCCTTCTAGGCAGAGTTCCTCTGTCCAGTCTCAATGTCAACAGTGAAGAGGAGACTCCGGGTGAAGGCCTTCTAGGCAGAGTTCCTCTGTCCAGTCTCAATGTCAACAGTGAAGAGGCAACTCCGGGTGCTGGCCTTCTAGGCAGAGTTCCTCTGTCCAGTCTCAATGTCAACAGTGAAGAGGCAACTCCGGGTGCTGGCCTTCTAGGCAGAGTTCCTCTGTCCAGTCTCAATGTCAACAGTGAAGAGGCAACTCCGGGTGCTGGCCTTCTAGGCAGAGTTCCTCTGTCCAGTCTCAATGTCAACAGTGAAGAGGCAACTCCGGGTGCTGGCCTTCTAGGCAGAGTTCCTCTGTCCAGTCTCAATGTCAACAGTGAAGAGGCAACTCCGGGTGCTGGCCTTCTAGGCAGAGTTCCTCTGTCCAGTCTCAATGTCAACAGTGAAGAGGCAACTCCGGGTGCTGGCCTTCTAGGCAGAGTTCCTCTGTCCAGTCTCAATGTCAACAGTGAAGAGGCAACTCCGGGTGCTGGCCTTCTAGGCAGAGTTCCTCTGTCCAGTCTCAATGTCAACAGTGAAGAGGCAACTCCGGGTGCTGGCCTTCTAGGCAGAGTTCCTCTGTCCAGTCTCAACGTCAACAGTGAAGAGGCAACTCCGGGTGCTGGCCTTCTAGGCAGAGTTCCTCTGTCCAGTCTCAACGTCAACAGTGAAGAGGCAACTCCGGGTGCTGGCCTTCTAGGCAGAGTTCCGGAGTTCCTCAGAGTTCCTCTGTCCAGTGTTTGTGTTCTTTTGCCCA
This sequence comes from Oncorhynchus masou masou, assembly GCF_036934945.1. Lineage (NCBI taxonomy): Eukaryota > Metazoa > Chordata > Actinopteri > Salmoniformes > Salmonidae > Oncorhynchus > Oncorhynchus masou. The sequence continues at coordinate 3,579,334 of NC_088222.1, read as the reverse complement.
TCTTAATCTTTTCTATTTTTTGGCCATTCTAAGATATTGCTTTTTCTTTGCAACACTGCCTAGAAGTCCAGCATCCCAGAGTCGCCTCTTCACTGTTGATGTTGAGACTGGTGTTTTGCGGATACTATTTAATGAAGCTGCCAGTTGAGGACTTGTGAGGCATCTGTTTCTCAAACTAGACACTATAATGTACCTCCCACTCCTAGTTCTATTTTGGTTAGAGACAGTTTTTACACACCTACTCATTCAAGGGTTTTCTTTATTTTAACTATTTTCTACATTGTAGAATAATAGTGAAAACATCAAAACTATGAAATAACACATATGGATTCATGTAGTAACTAAAAAAGTGTTTAAACAAATTAAAATATATGTTATCATTTAGATTCTTCAAAATAGCCAAACTTTTCCTTGGTGACAGCTTTGTACAGTCTTGGCATTCTCTCAACCAGCTTCACCTGGAATGCTTTTCCAACAGTCTTGAAAGAGTTCCCACATATGCTGAACACAGTTTGGTTGCTTTTCTTTCACTGTGCCGTCCAACTCATCCAAAACCATCTCAATTGGCTTTTGTTCTGGTGATTGTGGAGGCCGGGCCATCTGCAGCACTCCATCACTCTCCTTCTTTGTCAAATAGTCCTTACACAGCCCGAAGGTGTGTTGGGTCATTGTCCTCTTGAAAAACAAATAATAGTCCCACTACACGCAAACCAGATGGGATTGCATATTGCTGCAGAATACTGTAGTAGCCATGCTGGTTAAATGTGCCTTGAATTCTAAATAATCACCAAAAGTGTCACCAGCAAAACACCCCCACATCATCATACCTCCTCCTCCATGCTTCATGGCTGGAAACACACATGCAGAGATCATCCGTTCTCCTCCTCTGTGTCTCACAAAGACACGGCGGTTGGAACAAACCAAATTTGTACTCATCAGACCAAAGGACAGATTTACACTGGTCTAATGTCGATTTCTTGTGTTTCTTGGCCCAAGAAAGTGTCTTCTTCTTATTGGTGTCCTTTAGTAATGGTTTCTTTATAGCAATTCGACCATGAAGGCCTTATTCACGCAGTCTCTGAACAGTTGATGTTAAGATGTGTCTGTTACTTGAACTCTGTGAAGCATGTATTTGGGCTGCAATTTCTGAGGCTGGTAGCTCTAATGAACGTATCCTCTGCAGCAGAGGTAACTATGGGTCCTCCTTTCCTGTGGCGGTCCTCATGAGAGCGAGTTTCATCATAGGTCTTGATGGTTTTTTCGACTGCATGTGAAGAAACTTTAAAAGTTATTGAAATTTTCCGAATTGACTGACTTTCATGTCTTAAAGTAATTATGGACTGTAGTTTCTCTTTGCTTATTTGAGCTGTTCTTGCCATAATATGGACTTGGTATTTTTACCAAATAGGGCTATCTTCTGTTTAGGGGTACCTTGTCACAACTGATTGGCTCAAACATTAAAACACATTAGATAAATTCCACAAATGATCTGTAACGGTTCTCCTCGTCAGCGGAGGAAGAGTACCAAAATGCAGCGTGTTCATGTTAGTATTTAATAAATCAACTGAACACTGAATAACAAAACATCAAAGAGAGTGAACGAAACAGTCCTGTAAGGTGCAACAACACAAAACAGAAAACAACTACCCAAAAATCAAGTGGGAAAAACAGGCTACCTAAATGATCTGTTAACAAGCCAGTTAAATGAAATGCATTCCAGGTGACTACCTCATGAAGCTGGTTGAGAGAATATATATAAATATATACAGTACCAGTCAAAAGTTTGGACACCCCTACTCATTCTAGAGTTTTTCTTTATTTTTACTCTTGTCTACAATGAAGGTTAATAGTGAAGACATCAAAACTATGAAATAGCACATATGGAATCATATAGTAACCAATAAAGTGTCAAACAAATTATTAGAAACAAATAAAGAAAAATCCTAGAATCAGTTGGCCAAACTTTGACTGGTTCTGTATACTGTACACTTCGGTTGGAGTCACTGAAACTCATTTTTCAACCACTCCACAAATGTATTGTTAACAAACTAAAGTTTTGTCAAGTTGGTTAGGACTTTGTATATACGTATATGACACAAGTCATTTTTCAAACAATTGTTTACAGACAGGTTATTTAACTTATAATTCACTGTATCACAATTCCAATGGGTCAGAAGTTTACAAACACTAAGTTGACTGTGCCATTAAACAGCTTGGAAAATTCCAGGAAATTATGTCATGGCTTTAGAAGCTTCTAATAGGCTAATTGACATCATTTGAGTCATTTGGACGTGTACCTGTGGATGTATTTCAAAGCCTACCTTCAAACTCAGTGCTTCTTTGCTTGACATAATGGGAAAATCAGAAGAAATGAGCCAAGACTTCACAAAAATATTGTAGACCTCCACAAAGCAACACTGATTGACAATAAATGTCACATGCTGTTGTGCAAAAGGAATAGACAACAGGTGGAAATTATAGGCAATTAGCAAGACACCCCAATAAAGGAGTGGTTCTGCAGGTGGTGACCACAGACCACTTCTCAGTTCCTATGCTTCCTGGCTGATGTTTTGCTCACTTTTGAATGCTGGCGGTGCTTTCACTCTGGTGGTAGCATGAGACGGAGTCTGCAACCCACACAAGTGGCTCAGGTAGTGCAGCTCATCCAGGATGGCACATCAATGCGAGCGGTGGCAAGAAGGTTTGCTGTGTCTGTCAGCGTAGTGTCCAGAGCATGGAGGCACTACCAGGAGACAGGACAGTACATCAGGAGTCGTGGAGGAGGCCGTAGGAGGGCAACAAACCAGCAGCAGGACCGCTACCTCTGCCTTTGTGCAAGGAGGAGCAGGTGGAGCACTGCCAGAGCCCTGCAAAATGACCTCCAGCAGGCCACAAATGTGCATGTGTCTGCTCAAACACTCAGAAACAGACTCCATGAGGGTGGTATTAGGGCACAACGTCCACAGGTGGGGGTTGTGCTTACAGCCCAACACCGTGCAGGACGTTTGGCATTTGCCAGAGAACACCAAGATTGGAAAATTCGCCACTGGTGCCCTGTGCTCTTCACGGATGAAAGCTGTTCATACTGAGCACATGTGACAGACGTGACAGAGTCTGGAGACGCCGTGGAGAACGTTCTGCTGCCTGCAACATCCTCCAGCATGACCGGTTTGGCGGTGGGTCAGTTATGGTGTAGGATGGCATGTCTTTGGGGGCCCGCACAGCCCTCCATGTGCTCGCCAGAGGTAGCCTGACTGCCATTAGGTACCGAGTTGAGATCCTCAGACCCCTTGTGAGACCATATGCTGGTGCGGATGCCCTGGGTTCCTCCTAATGCAACACAATGCTAGACCTCATGTGGCTGGAGTGTGTCAGCAGTTCCTGCAAGAAGAAGGCATTGATGCTATTGACTGGCCCGCCCGTTCCCCAGACCTGAATCCAATTGAGCACATCTGGGACATCATGTCTCGCTCCATCCACCAACGCCACGTTGCACCACAGACAGTCCAGGAGTTGGCGGATGCTTTAGTCCAGGTCTGGGAGGAGATCCCTCAGGAGACCATCCGCCACCTCATCAGGAGCATGCCCAGGTGTTGTAGTGAGGTCATACAGGCACGTGGAGGCAACACACACTACTGAGCCTCATTTTGACTTGTTTTAAGGACATTACATCAAAGTTGGATCAGCCTGTCGTGTAGTTTTCCACTTTAATTTTGAGTGTGACTCCAAATCCAGACCTTCATGGGTTGATAAATTTGATTTCCATTGATAATTTTTGTGTGATTTTGTTGTCAGCACATTCAACTATGTAAAGTAAAAAGTATTTAATAAGAATATTTCATTCATTCAGATCTAGGATGTGTTCTTTTAGTGTTCCCTTTATTTTTTTGAGCAGTGTATAACTGTTTGGCTATAATGACCATTGTTATGTTTGGAGGAAAAAGGTCTTGCAAGCCGAAGAACACCATCCCAGCCATGAAGAACGGGGTGGCAGCATCATGTTCTGGGGTTCTTTGCTGCAGGAGGGACTGGTGCACTTCACAAAATAGATGTCATCATGAGTGAGGAAAATTATGTGGATATATTGAAGCAACATCTCAAGACATCAGTCATTAAGTTAAAGCTTGGTCGCAAATGGTCTTCCAAATGAACAATAACCCCAAGCATACTTCCAAAGATGTGGCAAAATGGCTTAAGGACAACAAAGTCAAGGTATTGGAGTGGCCATCACAAAGCCCTGACCTCAATCCTATAGAAAATTTGTGGACAAACCTGCAAACCTGAAAAAGCATGTGCGAGCAAGGAGGCCTACAAACCTGACTCAGTTACATCAGCTCTGTCAAGAGGAATGGGCCAAAATTCACCCAACTTATTGTGGGAAGCTTGTGGAAGGCTACCCGAAACGCTTGACCCAAGTTAAACTACCAATTACTAATTGAATGTATGTAAACTTCTGACCCACTGGGAATGTGATGAAAGAAATAAAAGCTGAAATAAATCATTCTGTCTACTATTATTCTGACATTTCACATTCTTAAAATAAAGTGGTGATCCTAACTGACCTAAGACAGGGAATTTTTATTAGGATTAATTGTCAGGAAGTGAGTTGAAATGTATTTGGCTAAGGTGTATGTAAACTTCAGACTTATATTGTATATACAGTTTGAGTCCAAGCCCTGGTGCCACAGCTTCAGTGATGGCCTAGTCTCTTCGAACTGGGCAAAAACGGGTTGAATCAATGTTATTTCATTAGCGAGAATTCAGTGTGATGACGTTGAATCAACGTGGAAAACTGACTGGATTTGCAAAAAGTCATCAACTTAAGGGAGTGAATTCAATGACAGTGAAATGTTTTGTTGATTTCACGTTGAATTCATGTAGGTTGACAACTCATCCAAATTTAAATCAAAACTGGATGTTGATCTGATGCCTGTACCCAGTGGGTGCTGAGATTAGTGATAACCTAATACGATGACAGACACACTGGCTCTAGTCAGCCAGTTATAGTTAGTCTATAAATTAAACATGGTTATTTTGCATATCACTAACAAGTATCTCTCTCTCTCCCTCTCTCTCTCTCTCTCTCTCTCTCTCTCCTCTCTCTCTCTCTCTCTCTCCCTCTCTCTCACTCTCTCTCTCTTTCACTCTCTCTCTCTCTCACTCTCTCTCTTCCCTCTCTCACTCTCTCTCTCTCTCTCTCTCTCACTCTCTCTCTCTCCCTCTCTCTCTCTCTCTCTCTCTCTCTCTCTCTCTCTCTCTCTCTCTCTCTCTCTCTCTCTCTCACTCTCACTCTCTCTCTCTCTCTCTCTCTCTCTCTCTCTCTCTCTCTCTCTCTCTCCCTCTCTCTCTCTCTCTCTCTCTCTCTCCTCTCTCTCTCTCTCTCTCTCTCTCTCTCTCTCTCTCTCCCTCTCTCACTCTCTCTCTCTCCCTCTCTCTCTCTCTCTCTCTCTCTCTCTCTCTCACTCTCACTCTCTCTCTCCTCTCTCTCTCTCTCTCTCTCTCTCTCTCTCTCTCTCTCTCTCCCTCTCTCTCACTCCTTCCCTTCAGAACCCTCTCCATTTCCAGATGCCGATGCAGAACCCGGCCCTGCCCCAGGTGGAGCTGCTCTACTCCCTGCTGGTGATCAACAGCTGGTATGACGTCAGCCTCCTGCTCTGTCAGGAATGGAATGTTTCCAGCTTCCTGGTTCGTCTCCGTAACAACACCAAGTTCCACCTGGGTTCTGTGGTCAACATCACCAACTCCAGCACCTTGCCCAACTCTCACCCTAACAGCTCCGTCTCCAAGGCCGACTTCCAGACCTCTCTACGGGGATACCTGGAGTCCATCAAGGAGTCAACGTCTACAGTCGTAACATTCGGCTGCGACATCCGGGACATCAAGAGGATCTTTAACGTGGTGACCAAGCTGGGCCTGATGCTGCCAGAGTACCACTGGGTGTTGGGGGACACGCAGGACGTGGAGGAGCTGAGGACCGAGGGGCTGCCGGCGGGACTGCTGGCCCATGGCAGGATGGGGACTCCCTCCCTGGATCACTACGTACAGGATGGGCTGGAGCTGGTGGCCCGGGTGGTGGGGTCAGCTGCGTACCTCTCCCCTGAGCTCGCCCTCATCCCCTCCATCACCAACTGCATGGATACACAGAGCAGGCAGAACAGGAACATGACCTCAGGGAAATATCTGTCCAGGTGCAGTACTGATGCTGATTCACTTCTCATATAAAGCATTAATAAAGACGTTTGTGGTGATTTAGTCCAAGTGTATGATTCAGAATAGGTCTGTACGATTCAGCTCAATACGTCTATATGATTAAGTTCAATAGGTCTATATGATTCAATACAATAGGTCTAGATGATTCAGTATAATAAGTCTATATGATTTAGTACAATATGGCTGTATGATTAAGTGCAATAGGTATATATAATTCAGTTAAATAGGTCTATATGATTCAATACAATATGGCTGTATGATTCAGTGCAATAGGTCTATATAATTCAGTTAAATACATCTATATGATTCAGTACACTATGCCTATATGATTAATTTATAGGTCTATATGATTCAGTACAGTAGGTCTATATGATTCATTTCAATAGATCTATATGATTAATTTCAACAGGTCTATATTATTCAGTACAATACGTCTATATGATTCAGTACAATAGGTCTATATGATTCAGTACAATAGGTATATATGATTCAGTACAATATATGATTCATTTCAATAGGTCTATATGATTCAGTACAGTAGGTTTATATGATTCATTTCAATAGGTCTATATGATTAATTTCAATTGGTCTATATTATTCAGTACAATAGGTCTATATGATTCAATACCTGTTAACACATGATAATCTCAGGGAAATATCTGGCCTAGTGCAGTATGATAAATACACTGATGCTGAGATATTACTCAGTCAAGTATGATAAATACACTGATGCTGAGATATTACTCAGTCAAGTATGATAAATACACTGATGCTGAGATATTACTCAGTCAAGTATGATAAAATACAGTTGTGTTGGTAGGATGCAACCCAAATGGCACCCTATGTAGTGTCGTGAAGTTATTTTAACCAGAGCCCTGGTCAACAGTAGTGTACTATTTATTGAACCTTTACTTAACTAGGCAAGTCAATTATGAACAAATTCTTATTTTCAATGACGGCCTAGGAACAGTGGGTTAACTGCCTTGTTCAGGGGCTGAACAACAGATTTTTTACTTGTCAGTGTAAGGTCCTGGGTGTCGTGAGGGTGAAATCAGGAAAGCAGAGTTCAATAAAGTGCTTCTTTAAAATGCACACACGGTGAACTACCGTAGTACCGCAGAAACGATGTCCTCCGGCACCCCGTAGTGCCGAAAGACATGGGTGAATAACTCCTCCGCAGTCTGTAGGGCTGTAGGGATACCGGGCAACGGGAGGAGACGGCAGGACTTAGAGAACCGGTCCACAATCACCAGAACCGTAGGGTTCCACTGAGACGGGGGCTGATCGGTCAGGAAATCTACGGAGAGATGAGACCATGGCCGTTGTGGAACGGGGAGGGGTTGTAACTTCCCCCTAGGAAGGTGCCTAGGAGCCTTACTCTGGGCGCACACCGAACAGGAGGAGACATAAACCTTAACGTCCCTAGCTAATACCTCCCCGAAGGCTCCCCACTGTCCTCATCACCCCAGGGTGACCCGAGGAGGGTAGGACGTGAGCCCACCGAATCAGTTGGTCCTGAACACCAAGCGGCACGTACTTCCGCCCCGCCGGACACTGAGGAGGCGCGGGTTCAGCCCGTAACGCCCGCTCGATGTCCGAGTCCACCTCCCATACCACGGTTGCTATCAGCCTTGAGGCGGGAAGGATGGGAGTAGGTTCGGTGGACCGATCCTCTGTGTCGTAAAGGTGGGACTGTGCGTCCGCCTTCACATTCTGGGAGCCCGGTCTATAAGATAACATGAACCGGAATCGGGTGAAAAACATGGCCCACCTTGCCTGATGTGGGTTCAGTCTCCTAGCTGCCCGAATATACTCCAGATTTTGGTGATCGGTCCAGATGAGAAAGGGGTGCTTAGCCCCCTCAAGCCAGTGTCTCCACACCTTCAGATTCCTGACCACCGCTAACAACTCCCGCTCCCCCACATCATAGTTACGCTCCGCTGGGCTGAGCTTCCTCGAGAAGAAAGCGCAGGGGCGGAGTTTTGGTGGCGTACCCGAGCGCTGTGATAGCACGCCACCCACCCCAGCCTCGGACGCGTCCACCTCCACTATGAATGATAGAGAGGGGTCCGGATGCGCCAACACGGGTGCATCAGTGAACAGCGCCTTCAATCTTTTGTTGAATGCTCCATCCACCTCTGCTGACCACCGCAACCGCACCGGGCCCCCCTTCAGCAGTGAGGTGATGGGAGCCGCTATCTGGTCAAAACCCAAGATAAACCTCTGGTAGTAGTTGGCAAAACCCAAAAACCGCTGCACCTCTTTTACCGTGGTCGGAGTCGTCCAATTACGCACGGCCCTAATGCGGTCACCCTCCATCACCACCCCCGAGGTGGAAATGCGATAACCCAGAAAGGAGACGGCTCGTTTGGAGTACCAGAGACACATGCGCGGCGTGAGTGGCTGAGTAGATTAGAATGTTATCGATATAAACAACCACTCCCCCTGAGAATCTTGTCTACAAAGGATTAGAAAACGGCTGGAGCATTCTTTAACCCATATGGCATGACGCAGTACTCATAGTGGTCCGATGTGGTACTAAATGCGGTTTTCCACTTGTCTCCCTTCCGAATACGCACCAGACTATGCGCGCTCCTGAGATCCAATTTTGTGAAGCACTGCGCTCCGTGAAATGATTCCACCGCCGTAGCAATGAGAGGTAGTGGGTAGCTGAACCCCACTGTGATGGCATTTAAGACCTCTTTAATCAATACACGGACACAAATCTCCCTCCTTTTTCTTCACAAAAAAGAAACTCGAGGAGACGGGTGAGATAGAGGACCGAATGTACCCATGTTCCAGAGACTCCGTGACATATATCTCCTTAGCCAACGTCTCCTCTTGGGACAATGGGTACACGTGACTCTTGGGAAGCGCTGCGTTTACCTGGAGATCTATCGCACAATCCCTTCCCGGTCGATGTGGTGGTAATTTAGTCGCCTTCTTTTTACTGAAAGCGATGCCAAATCGGCATACTCGGGAGGGAATGCACACCGTGGGACCCTGGTGTGGACTCTCCACCGACGTGGCACCGATGGAAACTCCCAGACACCTTCCAGAACACTCCTCTGACCACCCCTGGAGAACCCCTGTCTCCACAAAATGTTAGGATTGGGCCGGGCCAGCCAGGAAATCCCTAGCACCACTGGAAACGCAGGCGAATCAATAATATAGAGACTGATACGCTCCCTACGATTCCCCTGCGTTACCATGTCCAGTGGAACCGTGGTCTCCCTGACCACCCCTGACCCTAATGGCCGGCTATCTAGGGAGTGCACGTGAAAGGGAGAATCTATCGGCACAAGCAGAACACCTAATATAAGAGCCCGCGATCCATAAAGTTCCCAGCTGTGCCTGAATCGACTAGCGCCAAACATGTGACCAACAGGGGGTTCTGGGTGAGTTTGGGGTGATCGAGAAGTGTTCCGCCTGCCATCTCGACTCCCAGACCGAACCCCCCAGCACCAATCGGCCATGTGTCCTCTCCGACCACAGCTGGTGCAGGGGGAGACTCCTCCTTCAACTCCATCGAAATGGGAGCGGAGGTGCTGGGTGGTGGAACACACCACCCAGCAGATTGTCCGGTCGGATGGACATGTCAATCAGCTCATCCAGGGGAAGAGCAGTGTCCCGACACGCTATCTCCCTGCGGACGTCCTCCCGGAGACTACACCAGTAGTGGTCGCTAAGGGCCTTGTCGTTCCACCCAGATCCTGCTGCCAAGGTCCGGAACTCCAATGCGTAATCCTGGGCGCTCCTCTTCTCCTGCCTGAGATGGAATAGTCGTTCTGGGTAGTGCTCCTTCGCTGAGTCTGGGCCATTCCAGACTGCGTTCGCCCACTCCAGAGCACGACCCGTGGGGCAGGAGATGAGGACACTCACTCTCTCCGCTCCCGAGGGAGTGGGTCTGACGGTGGCCAGGTACAGTTCCAGCTGGAGTAAGAATCCCTGGCACCCCACCGCCGCTCCATCATAAACCTTCGGGAGCGTAAGACGGAGAGCGCTGGAGCCGGGGGATGGGGAGTCCTGAGCTGGGAGAGCCGAAGGTGGAGAGAGGAGACCACTTCTCTCCCATCGGTCCATTCTCTCCATCACCTGATCCATAGCCGTTCCGATCCAATGGAGAACGGTGGTATGGTGTAGGACCCGTTCCTCCATTGATGGGAGAGGGTTGGCCGCTGCTCCTGCTGACTCCATTCTTTCTGGGTGTGGGATTCTGTAAGGTCCTGGGTGTCGTGAGGGTGAAATCAGGCGCAGGAAAGCAGAGTTCAATAAAGTGCTCCTTTAATGCACACACGGTGAACTACGGTCACCCCACTTTCGGGTGCTCAAACCAAATGCCTCAGACACAGGGAACGAAAACAGTCTAGCACTAAATACACGAACACGTACGTCTAATGCAAACACCAGGGTTACAATAATCAATCCCGCACAAAGAACCAGGCGGGCCGGCTGACTAATAAAGCCTCACTAATTACAAACAACTCAAAACAGGTGTACTCAATAAACACATAAGGAGGGGGACAAAAGAATCAGTGGCAGCTAGTAAGCCGGCGACGACGACGGGCCGAGTGCCACCCGAACGGGAAGGGGAGCCACCTTCGGTCGGAGTCGTGACAGTCAGCTCTGGGATTCAATCCTGGAACCTTTCAGTTACTAGTCCAACGCTCTAACTACTAGGCTACCTGCCACCCCTGCCTCCACATTAAACTATAAGAAATAGGATGTATTTTGAGGCCTGCATGGTACACTACTGTGGTAATTCCACCCTAAGGATCAGATTTATTCAGAATCATCATGATGGTATGGAGTATTATTATGGTATGGAGTACTATGGAGTATAATGGAGCATTTTGGAGTATTATGGAGTATTATGAAGGTATGGGGTATCATGGAGTATTATGAAGTATTTTGTAGTATTACGATTGCATTGAGTATTATGGTGGTATGGAGTATTGTGACAGTATTGAGTATTATGATGGTATGGAGTAGTATGATATTATGAAGTATTATGGAGTATTATGATGCTATGAAGTATCATGGAGTATTCTGATGCTATGAAGTATCATGGAGTATTCTGATGCTATGGAGTATCATGGAGTATTCTGATGCTATGGAGTATCATGGTGGCATGGAGTACTATGATGTTATGGAGTACTATGATGTTATGGAGTACTATGATGGTATGGAGTACTATGATGGCATGGAGTATTATGACGGTATGGAGTACTATGGACTACTATGATGGTATGGAGTATCATGGAGTATTATGATGGTATGGAGTATTATGGAGTATCATAATGGTATGGAGTATCATGATGGTATGGAGTATTATGATGGTATGGAGTATTATGATGGTATGGAGTATCATGATGGTATGGAGTATTATGATGGTATGGAGTATTATGATGGTATGGAGTATTATGATGGTATGGAGTATCATGATGGTATGGAGTACTATGGAGTATTATGATGTTATGGAGTACTATGATGGTATGGAGTATTATGGAGTAACATGATGGGTACAGAGTACTATGACGGTATGGAGTACTGTGATGATATGGATTATCATGGAGTATTATGACGGTATGGAGTACTATGATGGTATGGAGTATCATGGAGTATTTTGATGGGATGGAGTATTATGGAGGATCATGATGGGAGGGAGTATTATGGAGTATTATGATGGGAGGGAGTATTATGGAGTATTATGGAGGATCATGATGGGAGGGGGTATTATGGAGTATTATGGAGTATTATGATGGGAGGGAGTATTATGGAGTATTATGATGGTATGGAGTATTATGGAGTATTATGATGGGATGGAGTATTATGGAGTATTATAGAGTATTGTGATGGGAGGGTGTATTATGGAGTATTATAGAGTATTATGATGGGAGGGAGTATTATGGAGTATTATGGAGTATTATGATGGGATGGAGTATTATGGAGTATTATGATGGGAGGGAGTATTATGGGGTATTATGATGGGAGGGAGTATTATGGAGTATTATAGAGTATTGTGATGGGAGGGTGTATTATGGAGTGTTATGATGGGAGGGAGTATTATGGAGTATTATGATGGGGGGGTATTATGGAGTATTATGGAGTATTATGGAGTATTATGATGGGAGAGAGTATTATGGAGAATTATGATGGGAGGGAGTATTATGGAGTATTATGATGGGAGGGAGTATTATGAAGTATTTTGATGGGGGGGGGTATTATGGAGTATTATGGAGTATTATGATGGGAGGGAGTATTACGGAGTATTATGGAGTATTATGATGGGAGGGGGTATTATGGAGTATTATGGAGTATTATGATGGGAGGAGGTATTATGGAGTATTATGGAGTATTATGATGGGAGGGAGTATTATGGAGTATTATGGAGTATTATGATGGGAGGGGGTATTATGGAGTATTACGGAGTATTATGATGGGAGGGAGTATTATGGAGTATTATGGAGTATTATGATGGGAGGAGGTATTATGGAGTATTATGGAGTATTATGATGGGAGGAGGTATTATGGAGTATTATGGAGTATTATGATCGGAGGGAGTATTATGGAGTATTATGATGGGTGAAAGTATTATGATGGGTGGAAGTATTACGGAGTATTATGGAGTATTATAATGAGATGGAGTATTATGGAGTATTATGATGGGAGGGAGTATTATGGAGTATTATGATGGGAGGGCGTATTATGGAGTATTATGATGGGAGGGAGTATTATGATGGGAGGGGTATTATTGAGTATTATTGAGTATTATGGAGTATTATGGTGGGAGGGAGTATTATGGAGTATTATGCTGGGTGGAAGTATTATGCAGTATTATGGAGTATTATAATGAGATGGAGTATTATGGAGTATTATGCTGGGTGGAAGTATTATGCAGTATTATGGAGTATAATAATGAGATGTAGTATTATGGAGTATTATAATGGGCGGAAGTATTATGGAGTATTATGGAGTATCATGATGAGATGGAGTATTATGGAGTATTATGATGGGTGGAAGTATTATGGAGTATTATGGAGTATTATAATGCGATGGAGTATTATGGAGTATTATAATGCGATGGAGTATTATGGAGTATTATGATGGGAGGGAGTATTATGGAGTATTATGGAGTATTATGATGGGGGGAGTATTATGGAGTATTATGTAGTATTATGCTGGGAGGGAGTATTATGGAGTATTATGATGGGAGGGAGTATTATGGGGTATTATGGAGTATTATGACGGAGGGAGTATTATGGAGTATTATGATGGGAGGGAGTATTATGGAGCATTATTGAGTATTATGGTGGGAGGGAGTATTATGGAGTATTATGGAGTATTATGATGGGAGGGAGTATTATGGAGTATTATGATGGGGGGAGTATTATGGAGTATTATGATGGGAGGGAGTATTATGATGGATGGGGGTATTATGGAGTATTATTGGAGTATTATGGAGTATTATGATGGGAGGGAGTATTATGGAGTATTATGATGGGAGGGAGTATTATGATGGTGGAAGTATTATGGAGTATTATAATGAGATGGAGTATTATGGAGTATTATGATGGGTGGAAGTATTATGCAGTATTATGGAGTATTATAACGGAGATGGAGTATTATGGAGTATTATAATGGGCATGGAAGTATTATGGAGTATTATGGAGTATAGTATGATGGGAGGGAGATGGAGTATTATGGAGTATTATGATGGGTGGAGTATTATGGAGTATTATGGAGTATTATAATGCGATGGAGTATTATGGAGTATTATAATGCGATGGAGTATTATGGAGTATTATGATGGGAGTATTATGGAGTATTATGGAGTATTATGGAGTATTATGATGGGAGGGAGTATTATGGAGTATTATTTAGTATTATGCTGGGAGGGAAGTATTATGGAGTATTATGATGGGAGGGATATAAATATGGGGTATTATGGAGTATTATGACTGGGAGGAGTATTATGGAGTATTATGATGGGAGGGAGTATTATGGAGCAATTATTGAGAATTATGGTAGGAGCTGGAGCTTATTATGGAGTATTATGGAGTATATAAATGATGGGAGGGAGTATTATGGAGTATTATGATGGTTGAGGGAGTATTTAGAGTATGATGTTTAGCGGGAGTATTATGGAGTATTATGATGGGTGGAAGTATTATGGAGTATTACAATGAGATGGAGTATTATGGAGTATAACACTAGGAGGGAGTATGCTATGGATCTTGTGATGGTGTGGAGTAGTATGATGTATTATTGAGTATTTGCAGATGGTATGGAGTATTGTGATGATATGGATGGTGTATTTTGGAGTATTACGATGGCATGGGATATTATGGTGTATTATGGAGTATTATGATGGAAGGGAGTGTTATGATTGGATGGAGTATTATGGAGTAGTATGATGGGAGGGAGTATTATTGAGTATTGTGGAGAATTATAATGGGAGGGAATATTATGACGGGATGGAGTATTATGGAGTATTATGGAGTATTACGATGGGAGGGAGTATTATGGAGCATTATGGAGTATTATGATGGGAGGGAGTATTATGATGGATGTAAGTATAATGGAGTATTATAATGAGATGGAGTATTATGGAGTATAACACTAGGAGGGAGTATTATGGAGTATTATGGAGTATTATGATGCGAGGGGGTATTATGGAGTATTATGATGGGAGGGAGTATTATGGAGTTTTTTTTTATTTTATTTTTTAGTTAGCGAGTTGTGAAGATCCAGATGAGAATGTTCTGTTTGCGGTGGGAATCCTTGGATATAAATAATAAAAATAATAGGTCCGATATGCTCTGGTTAGAGTCGCGTTGTTCGAACTGGCGAGAGCCTTCCGAGCTAAAGGTTAGCTGATGACCGGTTAGCTAATGACCGCTAGCAATGGTTTGCTGAATGATAGCTGGTAGTTAGCTGGCTAGCTTCAGTTGAGGGGTTCCGGATCCGAAGTAAATATAAATACTTTAGAAAAAAAAAGCAGATCCACGCTACATTGGGTGAGGCGGGTTGCAGGGGAGTATTTAGATGTTGATGTTTAGCAAAATGTTTTAAAAGATATCCGAAGAAAAATATGTAAAAAATATATATACAAGGGACACGACACGACAAGACGTCTGACTGCTACGCCATCTTGGATCTTGTATTACTCTGGGAGGGAGTACTATGGAGTATTATTGAGTATTATGGAGCATTATGTATTATTGAGTATTGTGGAGTATTATGACGGTATGGTGTATTGATGGAGTATTGTGGAGTATTATGGAGTATTACGGAGTATTACGATGGGAGGGGTATTATGTATTTGATGATGGGATGGATGGGTATTATGGAGTATTATGGGATGGGGTGGGGGTATTATGGAGTATTATGGAGTATTATGATGGGAGGAGTATTATGGAGTATTATGATGGGAGGGAGTATTATGGAGTATTATGATGGAGTATTATGATGATGAGATGGAGTATTATGGGAGGGGGTATTATGGAGTATTATGATGGGAGGGAGTATTG
>NC_088222.1:3503591-3556091 GCF_036934945.1 Oncorhynchus masou masou | reverse complement strand
GTACAGCCCATACAGGGGAGACTAGTAGAGATAATACAGGGGAGACTAGTACAGATAATACAGGGGAGACTAGTACAGCCCATACAGGGGAGACTAGTACAGCCCATACAGGGGAGACTAGTACAGCTCATACAGGGGAGACTAGTACAGCCCATACAGGGGAGACTAGCACAGCTCATACAGGGGAGACTAGTACAGCCCATACAGGGGAGACTAGTACAGGGCTGAGGGGAGACTAGTACAGATAATACAGGGGAGACTAGTACAGCTCATACAGGGGAGACTAGTACAGCCCATACAGGGGAGACTAGTACAGCTCATACAGGGGAGACTAGTACAGCCCATACAGGGGAGACTAGCACAGCTCATACAGGGGAGACTAGTACAGCCCATACAGGGGAGACTAGTACAGGGCTGAGGGGAGACTAGTACAGATAATACAGGGGAGACTAGTACAGATAATACAGGGAAGACTAGTACAGCCCATACAGGGGAGACTAGTACAGCTCATACAGGGGAGACCAGTAGAGATAATACAGTGGAGACTAGCACAGCTCATACAGGGGAGACTAGTACAGATCATACAGGGGAGACTAGTACAGCTCATACAGGGGAGACTAGCACAGCCCATACAAGGGAGACTAGTACAGCTCATACAGGGGAGACTAGTACAGCCCATACAGGGGAGACTAGCACAGCCCATACAGGGGAGACTAGCACAGCTCATACAGGGGAGACTAGTACAGCCCATACAGGGGAGACTAGTACAGCTCATACAGGGGAGACTAGCACAGCTCATACAGGGGAGACTAGCACAGCTCATACAGGGGAGACCAGTAGAGATAATACAGGGGAGACTAGTACAGCCCATACAGGGGAGACTAGCACAGCCCATACAGGGGAGACTAGTAGAGATAATACAGGGGAGACTAGTACAGCTCATACAGGGGAGACTAGTACAGCCCATACAGGGGAGACTAGCACAGCTCATACAGGGGAGACCAGTAGAGATAATACAGGGGAGACTAGTACGGATAATACAGGGGAGACTAGTACCGCCCATATAGGGGAGACTAGCACAGCTCATACAGGGGAGACCAGTAGAGATAATACAGGGGAGACTAGTACAGATAATACAGGGGAGACTAGTACCGCCCATACAGGGGAGACTAGCACAGCTCATACAGGGGAGACTAGTACAGATAATACAGGGGAGACTAGTACAGATAATACAGGGGAGACTAGCACAGCTCATACAGGGGAGACCAGTAGAGATAATACAGGGGAGACTAGTACAGATAATACAGGAGAGACTATTACTGGTAATACAGGGGAGACTAGTACAGCCCATACAGGGGAGACTAGCACAGCTCATACAGGGGAGACTAGTACAGATAATACAGGGGAGACTAGTACAGCCCATACAGGGGAGACTAGCACAGCTCATACAGGGGAGACTAGCACAGCTCATACAGGGGAGACTAGTACAGCCCATACAGGGGAGACTAGCACAGCTCATACAGGGGAGACTAGCACAGCTCATACAGGGGAGACCAGTAGAGATAATACAGGGGAGACTAGTACAGATAATACAGGGGAGACTAGTACAGATAATACAAGGGAAAACTAGTACAGATGATACAGGGGAGACTAGTACAGATAATACAGGGGAGACTAGTAAGGATAATACAGGGGAGACTAGTACAGATAATACAGGGAGACTAGTAGAGATGATACAGGGGAGACTAGTACAGATAATACAGGGGAGACTAGTACAGATAATACAGGGGAGACTAGTACAGATAATACAGGGGAGACTAGTACAGATAATACAGGGGAGACGAGTACAGATGATACAGGGGAGACTAGTACAGATAATACAGGGGAGACTAGTACAGATAATACAGGGGAGACTAGTACAGATAATACAGGGGAGACTAGCATAGCTCATACAGGGGAGACCAGTAGAGATAATACAGGGGAGACTAGTACAGATAATACAGGAGAGACTATTACTGGTAATACAGGGGAGACTAGTACAGCCCATACAGGGGAGACTAGCACAGCTCATACAGGGGAGACGAGTACAGATAATACAGGGGAGACTAGTACAGCCCATACAGGGGAGACTAGCAAAGCTCATACAGGGGAGACTAGCACAGCTCATACAGGGGAGACTAGTACAGCCCATACAGGGGAGACTAGCACAGCTCATACAGGGGAGACTAGCACAGCTCATACAGGGGAGACCAGTAGAGATAATACAGGGGAGACTAGTACAGATAATACAGGGGAGACTAGTACAGATAATACAACGGACAACTAGTACAGATGATACAGGGGAGACTAGTACAGATAATACAGGGGAGACTAGTAAGGATAATACAGGGGAGACTAGTACAGATAATACAGGGAGACTAGTACAGATGATACAGGGGAGACTAGTACAGATAATACAGGGGAGACTAGTACAGATAATACAGGGGAGACTAGTACAGATAATACAGGGGAGACTAGTACAGATAATACAGGGGAGACGAGTACAGATGATACAGGGGAGACTAGTACAGATAATACAGGGAGACTAGTACAGATAATACAGGGGAGACAAGTACAGATAATACAGGGGAGACTAGTACAGATAATACAGGGGAGACTAGTACAGATAATACAGGGAGACTAGTACAGATAATACAGGGGAGACTAGTACAGATAATACAGGGAGACTAGTACAGATAATACAGGGGAGACTAGTACAGGGCTGAGGGGAGACTAGTACAGATAATACAGGGGAGACTAGTACAGATAATACAGGGGAGACTAGTACAGATAATACAGGGAGACTAGTACAGATAATACAGGGGAGACTAGTACTGATAATAAAGGGACGAATAGTACAGAAAATACAGGGAGACTAGTACAGGGCTGAGGGGACACTAGTACAGATAATACAGGAGAGACTACTACAGATAATACAGGGAGACTAGTACAGGGCTGAGGGGAGACTAGTAGAGATAATACAAGGGAGACCAGTAGAGATAATACAGGGAGACTAGTACATATAATACATGGGAGACTAGTACAGATAATACAGGGAGACTAGTACAGATAATACAGGGAGACTAGTACAGATAATACAGGGGAGACTAGTACAGATAATACAGGGGAGATGAGTAGAGATAATACAGGGGAGACTATTACAGATAATACAGTGGAGACTAGTAGAGATAATACAGGGAGACTAGTACAGATAATACAGGGGAGACTAGTACAAATAATACAGGGGAGACTAGTACAGATCATACAGGGAGACTAGTACAGATAATACAGGGAGACTAGTAGAGATAATACGGTGGAGACTAGTACAGGGCTGAGGGGAGACTAGTACAGATAATACAGGGAGACTAGTACAGATAATACAGGGAGACTATTACAGATAATACAGTGGAGACTAGTACAGATAATACAGGGGAGACTAGTACAGATAATACATGGGAGACTATTACAGATAATACAGTGGAGACTAGTAGATATAATACAGGGGAGACTATTACAGATAATACAGGGGAGACTGTTACAGATAATACAGGGCAGACTCGTACTGATAATAAAGGGACGACTAGTACAGATAATACAGGGGAGACTAGTACAGATAATACAGGGAGACTAGTTTAGATAATACAGGGGAGACTAGTACAGGGCTGGGGGTAGACTAGTACAGATAATACGTGGGAGACTAGTACAGATAATACAGGGGAGACTATTACAGATAATACAGGGCAGACTCGTACTGATAATACAGGGACGACTAGTACAGATAATACAGGGGAGACTATTACAGATAATACAGGGGAGACTAGTACAGATAATACAGGGGAGACTAGTAGGGATAATACCAGGGAGACTAGTACTGATAATACAAGGGATACTGGTACAGATAATACAGGGGAGACTAGTAGAGATAATACGGTGGAGACTAGTACAGGGCTGAGGGGAGACTAGTACAGATAATACAGGGGAGACTAGTAGAGATAATACAGGGGAGACTAGTACAGATAATATAGGGAAGACTAGTACAGGGCTGAGGGGAGACTAGTAGAGATAATACAGGGCAGGCTAGTACAGATAATACAGGGGAGACTAGTACAGAAAATACAGGGAGACTAGTACAGGGCTGAGGGGACACTAGTACAGATAATACAGGGGAGACTAGTATATATAATACAGGGGAGACTAGTACAGATAATACAGGGAGACTAGTACAGATAATACAGGGAGACTAGTACAGATAATACAGGGGAGACTAGTACAGGGCTGAGGGGAGACTAGTACAGGGCTGAGGGGAGACTAGTACAGAAAATACAGGGGAGACTAGTACATATAATACAGGGGAGACTAGTAGAGATAATACAGGGGAGACTATTACAGATAATACAGGGGAGACTAGTACTGATAATAAAGGGACGACTAGTACAGATAATACAGGGGAGACTAGTACAGTGCTGAGGGGACACTAGTACAGATAATACAGGGGAGACTAGTAGAGATAATACAGGGGAGACTGTTACAGATAATACAGGGCAGACTCGTACTGATAATAAAGGGACGACTAGTACAGATAATACAGGGGAGACTAGTACAGGGCTGAGGGGAGACTAGTACAGATAATACAGGGGAGACTAGTACAGATAATACAGGGGAGACTATTACAGATAATACAGGGGAGACTAGTACTGATAATAAAGGGACGACTTGTACAGATAATATATTGGAGACTAGTACAGGGCTGAGGGGACACTAGTACAGATAATACAGGGGAGACTAGTACAGATAATACAGGGGAGACTAGTACAGATAATACAGGGAGACTAGTTTAGATAATACAGGGGAGACTAGTACAGGGCTGGGGGTAGACTAGTACAGATAATACGTGGGAGACTAGTACAGATAATACAGGGGAGACTATTACAGATAATACAGGGCAGACTCGTACTGATAATACAGGGACGACTAGTACAGATAATACAGGGGAGAGTATTACAGATAATACAGGGGAGACTAGTACAGATAATACAGGGGAGACTAGTAGGGATAATACCAGGGAGACTAGTACTGATAATACAAGGGATACTAGTACAGATAATACAGGGGAGACTAGTAGAGATAATACGGTGGAGACTAGTACAGGGCTGAGGGGAGACTAGTACAGATAATACAGGGGAGACTAGTAGAGATAATACAGGGGAGACTAGTACAGATAATACAGGGCAGGCTAGTACAGATAATACAGGGGAGACTAGTAGGGATAATACCAGGGAGACTAGTACTGATAATACAAGGGATACTAGTACAGATAATACAGGGGAGACTAGTAGAGATAATACAGGGGAGACTAGTACAGGGCTGAGGGGAGACTAGTACAGATAATACAGGGGAGACTAGTAGAGATAATACAGGGGAGACTAGTACAGATAATATAGGGAAGACTAGTACAGGGCTGAGGGGAGACTAGTAGAGATAATACAGGGGAGGCTAGTACAGATAATACAGGGGAGACTAGTACAGATAATACAGGGGAGACTATTACAGATAATACGTGGGAGACTAGTACAGATAATACAGGGGAGACTAGTACAGATAATACAGGGGAGACTATTACAGATAATACAGGGGAGACTAGTACAGATAATACGTGGCAGACTAGTATAGATAATACAGGGGAGACTAGTACAGATAATACAGGGGAGACTAGTACAGATAATACAGGGGAGACTAGTACAGATAATACAGGGGAGACTATTACAGATAATACAGGGGAGACTAGTACAGATAATACAGGGGAGACTAGTACTGATAATAAAGGGACGACTAGTACAGATAATACAGGGGAGACTAGTACAGATAACAGGGGAGACTAGTACAGTGCTGAGGGGACACTAGTACAGATAATACAGGGGAGACTAGTAGAGATAATACAGGGGAGACTGTTACAGATAATACAGGGCAGACTCGTACTGATAATAAAGGGACGACTAGTACAGATAATACAGGGGAGACTAGTACAGGGCTGAGGGGAGACTAGTACAGATAATACAGGGGAGACTAGTAGAGATAATACAGGGGAGACTGTTACAGATAATACAGGGCAGACTAGTACAGGGCTGAGGGGAGACTATTACAGATAATACAGGGAAGACTAGTACTGATAATAAAGGGACGACTTGTACAGATAATACAGGGGAGACTAGTACAGGGCTGAGGGGACACTAGTACAGATAATACAGGGGAGACTAGTAGATATAATACAGGGGAGACTAGTACAGATAATACAGGGGAGACTAGTACAGCTAATACAGGGGAGACTAGTACAGATAATACAGGGAGACTAGTTTAGATAATACAGGGGAGACTAGTACAGGGCTGGGGGTAGACTAGTACAGATAATACGTGGGAGACTAGTACAGATAATACAGGGGAGACTATTACAGATAATACAGGGCAGACTCGTACAGACAATACAGGGAGACTAGTACAGATAATACAGGGGAGACTATTACAGATAATACAGGGAGACTAGTAGATATAATACAGGGGAGACTAGTACAGATAATACAGGGGAGACTAGTACAGCTAATACAGGGGAGACTAGTACAGATAATACAGGGGAGACTATTACAGATAATACAGGGCAGACTCGTACTGACAATACAGGGACGACTAGTACAGATAATACAGGGGAGACTATTACAGATAATACAGGGGAGACTAGTACAGATAATACAGGGGAGACTAGTAGGGATAATACCAGGGAGACTAGTACTGATAATACAAGGGATACTAGTACAGATAATACAGGGGAGACTAGTAGAGATAATACAGGGGAGACTAGTACAGGGCTGAGGGGAGAATAGTACAGATAATACAGGGGAGACTAGTAGAGATAATACAGGGGAGACTAGTACAGATAATATAGGAAAGACTAGTACAGGGCTGAGGGGAGACTAGTAGAGATAATACAGGGGAGACCAGTAGAGATAATACAGGGGAGACTAGTACAGATAATACAGGGCAGGCTAGTACAGATAATACAGGGGAGACTAGTACAGATAATACAGGGGAGACTATTACAGATAATACGTGGGAGACTAGTACAGATAATACAGGGGAGACTAGTACAGATAATACAGGGGAGACTATTACAGATAATACAGGGGAGTCTATTACAGATAATACAGGGGAGACTAGTACAGATAATACAGGGGAGACTATTACAGATAATATGTGGGAGACTAGTACAGATAATACAGGGGAGACTAGTACAGATAATACAGGGGAGACTATTACAGATAATACAGGGGAGACTATTACAGATAATATGTGGGAGACTAGTACAGATAATACAGGGGAGACTAGTACAGATAATACAGGGGAGACTATTACAGATAATACAGGGGAGACTAGTACAGATAATACGTGGGAGACTAGTATAGATAATACAGGGGAGACTAGTACAGATAATACAGGGGAGACTAGTACAGATAATACAGGGGAGACTAGTACAGATAATACAGGGGAGACTAGTACAGATAATACAGGGGAGACTAGTACAGATAATACAGGGGAGACTAGTAGAGATAATACAGGGGAGACTAGTACAGATAATATAGGGAAGACTAGTACAGGGCTGAGGGGAGACTAGTAGAGATAATACAGGGGAGACCAGTAGAGATAATACAGGGGAGACTAGTACAGATAATACATGGGAGACTAGTACAGATAATACAGGGGAGACTAGTACAGATAATACAGGGGAGACTAGTACAGATAATACAGGGGAGACTAGTACAGGGCTGAGGGGAGACTAGTAGAGATAATACAGGGGAGACCAGTAGAGATAATACAGGGGAGACTAGTACAGATAATACGTGGGAGACTAGTACAGATAATACAGGGGAGACTAGTACAGATAATACAGGGGAGACTAGTACAGATAATACAGGGGAGACTAGTACAGATAATATAGGTAGGTGGGAGAGCAACAGTCCCAGGAGGTGTGAGAGCTCTGTAACAGTCCCAGGAGGTGGGAGAGCTCTGTAACAGTCCCACGAGGTGAGAGAGCTCTGTAACAGTCCCCGGAGTTGAGAGAGCTCTGTAACAGTCCCAGGAGGTGGGAGAGCTCTGTTACAATCACAGGGGGTGAGAGAGCTCTGTAACAGTCCCAGGAGGTGGGAGAGCTCTGTAACAGTCCCAGGAGGTGTGAGAGCTCTGTAACAGTCCTTGGAGGTGTGAGAGCTCTGTAACAGTCCCAGGAGGTGGGAGAGCTCTGTAACAGTCCCAGGAGGTGTGAGAGCTCTGTAACAGTCCCAGGAGGTGTGAGACCTCTATAACAGTCCCAGGAGGTGTGAGACCTCTATAACAGTCCCAGGAGGTGTGAGAGCTCTGTAACAGTCCCAGGAGGTGTGAGAGCTCTGTAACAGTCCCAGGAGGTGTGAGAGCTCTGTAACAGTCCCAGGAGGTAATAGACCACAGTTCCATATGTTCTGTACTTCCAGCTTCATCACCCATCACAGGGGTTCCGCTTCGCCACGGTTCGGGAGAGCAGTGCCGAGGATTACCTGAAGAAAAGCTTTCCAGAGATGCACGAATACATGAGACGGTACAACGTACCAGCAACCCCAGATGGAATAGAACATCTGAAGTGAGTCATGACTATACAATACTGACTCATCACAGCTTTAACATGGGTACCAAGATTATACAATACTGACTCATCACAGCTTTACCATTGGTACCAAGATTATACAATACGGACTCATCACAGCTTTAACATGGGTACCAAGATTATACAATACTGACTCATCACAGCTTTACCATGGGTACCAAGATTATACAATACTGACTCATCACAGCTTTAACATGGGTACCAAGATTATACAATACTGACTCATAACAGCTTTACCATGGGTACCAACATGATACAATACTGACTCATCATCGCTTTAGCATGGGTACCAAGATTATACAATACTGACTCATCACAGCTTTACCTTGTTCAGGGGCAAAGTGGGTTCACTGCCTTGTTCTGTGGAACAGTGGGTTCACTGCCTTGTTCAGGGGAACAGTGGGTTCACTGCCTTGTTAAGGGGAACAGTGGGTTCACTGCCTTGTTAAGGGGCACAGTGGGTTCACTAGCTTTTTCAGGGGAACAGTGGGTTCACTGCCTTGTTCAGGGGAACAGTGGGTTCACTGCCTTGTTCATGGGAACAGTGGGTTCACTGCCTTGTTCAGGGGAACAGTGGGTTCACTGCCTCGTTCAGGGGAACAGTGGGTTCACTGCATCGTTCAGGGGAACAGTGGGTTCACTGCCTCGTTCAGGGGAACAGTGGGTTCACTGCCTCGTTCAGGGGAACAGTGGGTTCACTGCCTCGTTCAGGGGAACAGTGGGTTCACTGCCTCGTTCAGGGGAACAGTGGGTTCACTGCCTTGTTGGCTTGAGTCTGTCTGTAGTTGGCTTGAGTCTGTCTGTAGTTGGCTTGAGTCTGTCTGTAGTTGGCTTGAGTCTGTCTGGAGTTGGCTTGAGTCTGTCTGGAGTTGGCTTGAGTCTGCCCGGAGTTGGCTTGAGTCTGTCTGGGGTTGGCTTGAGTCTGTCTGTGATTGGCTTGAGTCTGCCTGGAGTTGGCTTGAGTCTGTCTGGAGTTGGCTTGAGTCTGTCTGGAGTTGGCTTCAGTTTGTCTGTAGTTGGCTTGAGTCTGCCTGGAGTTGGCTTGAGTCTGTCTGTAGTTGGCTTGAGTCTGTGTGTAGTTGGCTTGAGTCTGTCTGTAGTTGGCTTGAGTCTGCCTGGAGTGGGCTTGAGTCTGCCTGGAGTTGGCTTGAGTCTGCCTGAAGTTGGCTTGAGTCTGCTGCCTGGAGTTGGCTTGAGTCTGCCTGGAGTTGGCTTGAGTCTGTCTGTGATTGGCTTGAGTCTGTCTGTGATTGGCTTGAGTCTGTCTGGAGTTGGCTTGAGTCTGTCTGGAGTTGGCTTGAGTCTGTTTGTTTGAGCCTGGAGTTGGCTGGAGTCTGCCTGGAGTTGGCTGCAGTCTTCCTGGAGTTGGCTTGAGTCTGTCTCTAGTTGGCTTGAGTCTGCCTGGAGTTGGCTTGAGTCTGTCTGTAGTTGGCTTGAGTCTGTCTGTAGTTGGCTTGAGTCTGTCTGTAGTTGGCTTGAGTCTGCCTGGAGTTGGCTTGAGTCTGCCTGGGGTTGACTTGAGTCTGCCTGGAGATGGCTTGAGTCTGTCTGTAGTTGCCTTGAGTCTGCAGGCTGGAGTTGGCTTGAGTCTGCTGCCTGGAGTTGACTTGAGTCTGCTGCCTGGAGTTGACTTGAGTCTGCTGCCTGGAGTTGGCTTGAGTCTGCCTGGAGTTGGCTTGAGTCTGTCTTGAGTTGGCTTGAGTCTGTCTGTAGTTGGCTTGAGTCTGTCTGTTGTTGGCTTGAGTCTGCCTGGAGTTGGCTTGAGTCTGCCTGGAGTTGGCTTGAGTCTGCCTGGCGTTTGTTTGAGTCTGTCTGTAGTTGGCTTGAGTCTGTCTGTATTTGGCTTGAGTCTGTCTGGAGTTGGCTTGAGTCTGTCTGTAGTTGGCTTGAGTCTGCCTGGAGTTGGCTTGAGTCTGCTGCCTGGAGTTGGCTTGAGTCTGCTGCCTGGAGTTGGCTTGAGTCTGTCTGTAGTTGGCTTGAGTCTGTCTGGAGTTGGCTTGAGTCTGCTGCCTGGAGATGGCTTGAGTCTGCCTGGAGTTTGCTTGAGTCTGCCTGGAGTTGGCTTCAGTCTGTCTCTGGTTGGTTTGAGTCTGTCTGGAGTTGGCTTGAGTCTGTCTGGAGTTGGCTTGAGTCTGTCTGGAGTTGGCTTGAGTCTGCCTGGAGTTGGCTGCAGTCTTCCTGGAGTTGGCTTGAATCTGTCTGCAGTTGGCTTGAGTCTGTCTGTAGTTAGCTTGAGTCTGTCTGTAGTTGGCTTGAGTCTGCCTGGAGTTGGCTTGAGTCTGCCTGGAGTTGGCTTCAGTCTGTCTGTAGTTGGCTTGAGTCTGCCTGGAGTTGGCTTGAGTCTGTCTCTAGTTGGCTTGAGTCTGCCTGGAGTTGGCTTGAGTCTGTCTGTAGTTGGCTTGAGTCTGTCTGTAGTTGGCTTGAGTCTGCCTGGAGTTGGCTTTAGTCTGCCTGGAGTTGACTTGAGTCTGTCTGTAGTTGGCTTGAGTCTGCCTGGAGATGGCTTGAGTCTGTCTGTAGTTGCCTTGAGTCTGCCGGCTGGAGTTGGCTTGAGTCTGCTGCCTGGAGTTGACTTGAGTCTGCTGCCTGGAGTTGGCTTGAGTCTGTCTTGAGTTGGCTTGAGTCTGTCTGTAGTTGGATTGAGTCTGCCTGGAGTTGGCTTGAGTCTGCCTGGAGTTGGCTTGAGTCTGCCTGGAGTTTGTTTGAGTCTGTCTGTAGTTGGCTTGAGTCTGTCTGTAGTTGGCTTGAGTCTGTCTGGAGTTGGCTTGAGTCTGTCTGTAGTTGGCTTGAATCTGCCTGGAGTTGGCTTGAGTCTGCTGCCTGGAGTTGGCTTGAGTCTGCTGCCTGGAGTTGGCTTGAGTCTGTCTGTAGTTGGCTTGAGTCTGTCTGTAGTTGGCTTGAGTCTGTCTGGAGTTGGCTTGAGTCTGTCTGTAGTTGGCTTGAGTCTGTCTGTAGTTGGCTTGAGTCTGCCTGGAGTTGGCTTGAGTCTGTCTGGAGTTGGCTTGAGTCTGTCTGTAGTTGGCTTGAGTCTGTCTGTAGTTGGCTTGAGTCTGCCTGAAGTTGGCTTGAGTCTGCCTGGAGTTGGCTTGAGTCTGTCTGGAGTTGACTTGAGTCTGTCTGGAGTTGGCTTGAGTCTGACTGGAGTTGGCTTGAGTCTGCCTGGAGTTGGCTTGCGTATGCCTGTAGTTGGCTATATTAAAGCCCCCTAAGGCTGTCAGCACTCCCACAGATATCGAATTAGCATAATACAAAAGTCCTCTTAAAAATCTGTCAGTTTATGGTAGAGAGATAGATGTTTTGCATTGGATGCGTTTCCATCCACTGCATCTGCTTATGTCGTAATTCCGCATCTGCGGTGACGGGTGACAGAGCTAGACCAGTGTTTGTCAGACCATGAGACAGCCCATCTGCGGTGAAAGGTGACAGAGCTAGACCGGTGTTTGTCAGACCATGAGACAGCCCATCTGCGGTGAAGGGTGACAGAGCTAGACCGGTGTTTGTCAGACCATGAGACAGCCCATCTGCAGTGAAGGGTGACAGAGCTAGACCGGTGTTTGTCAGACCATGAGGCAGCCCATCTGCAGTGAAGGGTGACAGAGCTAGACCGGTGTTTGTCAGACTATGAGGCAGCCCATCTGCAGTGAAGGGTGACAGAGCTAGACCAGTGTTTGTCAGACTATGAGGCAGCCCATCTGCAGTGAAGGGTGACAGAGCTAGACCAGTGTTTGTCAGACTATGAGGCAGCCCATCTGCAGTGAAGGGTGACAGAGCTAGACCAGTGTTTGTCAGACTATGAGGCAGCCCATCTGCAGTGAAGGGTGACAGAGCTAGACCAGTGTTTGTCAGACTATGAGGCAGCCCATCTGCAGTGAAGGGTGACAGAGCTAGACCGGTGTTTGTCAGACCATGAGACATCGTGAAAATCGGTCTTCTCACAAAATCATCTGCATTGTCCGAATGGTTTGGCCTACATATTATGACCCCTTCATGGAAGGATGAGACTCTCACGAACACAACAGTGTTCTCCATTTTGCTCTATGACCCCCCCACAAGCGTCTTGGGACTCATCTGTAGTTGGTACAGCAGATCTGCCAATTTCTGTGTATAGTGTCCGAACATTTTGGACTACACACTAATATGACCACTCTGTGGAAAGGTGAGAATCTCACAAACACGAACAGGCCGGTCATTTTCTCTTCCCACAGGCCTCACAAGACGTGTCTGAAGATCCCCTGGGAATCATTTGAAAAATATATGGAGACTGTTTAATGCCAAAAATAGAGGGTTAAATACACTGCAAAAAAATAACCAATGTTTACAGATTTCTTCTTATATCTCTCAGATATAGGACAGACACTTCAGAACAAACTTCCTTTAAAAAATGTTTTGGGGATAATTTGTTATTCCATGTAGTGAATCTGTTATTCAATGCGTTTTTCATCAAATTATTGTTTAATATACATTTTTTTATACTTCAAGGGGTCTTCAAATTGTAAATCAAATAGCAAAATTATCCTTTGTATAACCTTCTTAAAACAATTCCATATAGCTTAGTAGACCCCTCCCCCCATTATCTCCCACAGCTTAGACAGAGTTAGACTATCTTTTAGAGTTAGCTTGAGCCTGCCTGGAGTTGGATTGAGTCCGTCTGGAGAGCTTGAATCTGCTTGGAGTTGGCTTGAGTCTGCTTGGAGTTGGCTTTAGTCTACCTTGAGAGCTTGAATCTGCCTGGAGTTGGCTTGAGTCTGTCTGGAGAGCCTGAATCTGCTTGGAGTTGGCTTGAGTCTGCATGGAGTTGTCTTGAGTCTGTCTGGGGAGCTTTAATCTGCTTGGAGTTGGCTTGAGTCTGCATGGAGTTGGCTTGAGTCTGTCTGGAGAGCTTTAATCTGCCTGGAGTTGGCTTGAGTCTGCATGGAGTTGGCTTGAGTCTGTCTGGAGAGCTTGAATCTGCTTGGAGTTGGCTTGAGTCTGCTTGGAGTTGGCTTTAGTCTACCTTGAGAGCTCGAATCTGCCTGGAGTTGGCTTGAGTCTGTCTGGAGAGCCTGAATCTGCTTGGAGTTGGCTTGAGTCTGCATGGAGTTGTCTTGAGTCTGTCTGGGGAGCTTTAATCTGCTTGGAGTTGGCTTGAGTCTGCATGGAGTTGGCTTGAGTCTGTCTGGAGAGCTTTAATCTGCCTGGAGTTGGCTTGAGTCTGCATGGAGTTGGCTTGAGTCTGTCTGGAGAGCTTGAATCTGCTTGGAGTTGGCTTGAGTCTAACTTGAGAGCTTGAATCTGCCTGGAGATGGCTTGAGTCTGTCTGGATAACTTGAATCTGGCTTGAATGGGATTTGCAGTTTTTAAACTTTTCAATTGGTATATTTAGTTAGAACAGATAAAGTTGAAACCCAGGTCTACTGGGGTGGTATCTATCCACCCCGCCCCTTTGATCCTGTCCAACCAATCTGAAACTGTCTCCAACTCTGCTACCCAATCTGAAACTGTCTCCAACTCTGCAATCTAATCTGAAACTGTCCCCAATTCTGCTACCCAATTAGAAACTGTCTCCAACTCTGCTACCCAATCTGAAACTGTCTCCAACTCTGCTACCCAATCTGAAACTGTCTCCAACGCTGCTACCCAATCAGAAACTGTCTCCAACTCTGCTACCCAATCTGAAACTGTCTCCAACTCTGCTACCCAATCTGAAACTGTCTCCAACTCTGCTACCCAATCTGAAACTGTCTCCAACTCTGCTACCCAATCTGAAACTGTCTCCAATTCTGCTACCCAATCTGAAACTGTCTCCAGGCATCATCAATATCAAACTATACTTCCGGAAATGAGTAACAGCATTAGTGGCCCTGTGCTTTGTTCACTTTTTTCTTTTTGAAATCTGAATCTGTTTCTCAAGTCATCTCACATCTTCTGTGGAGCAGAGCAGAGCCGAGTTAATGGAGCTGGGCGCTGAGATCGGGTTGACGGAATATACAATATTTTTCTCCCATTGTACGAGAGGACAGGACTATTCTATGGGAAGACTGGCACTTGCTTTGAAATGTTAAGATCCATTCATTTTGATAAGGAATTGCAAACTGTGTCTGCTTGTCTGGGTTTCATTAAAAAACAGCATTAATATATTTAGTGTTAATAGTTTGTATTTGTATTTATCAGTTCTTGCCACAGCAGCAGCTCCTCTTCCTGGGGTTTATAATGGATCCCCATTAGTTCCTGCCAAGGCAGCAGCTCCTCTTCCTGGGGTTTATTATGGATCCCCATTAGTTCCTGCCAAGGCAGCAGCTACTCTTCCTGGGGTTTATTATGGATCCCCATTAGTTCCTGCCAAGGCAGCAGCTACTCTTCCTGGGGTTTATTATGGATCCCCATTAGTTCCTGCCAAGGCAGCAGCTACTCTTCCTGGGGTTTATTATGGATCCCCATTAGTTCCTGCCAGGGCAGCAGCTACTCTTCCTGGGGTATATTATGGATCCCCATTAGTTCCTGCCAGGGCAGCAGCTACTCTTCCTGGGGTTTATTATGGATCCCCATTAGTTCCTGCCAAGGCAGCAGCTACTCTTCCTGGGGTTTATTATGGATCCCCATTAGTTCCTGCCAAGGCAGCAGCTACTCTTCCTGGGGTTTATTATGGATCCCCATTAGTTCCTGCCAAGGCAGCAGCTACTCTTCCTGGGGTTTATTATGGATCCCCATTAGTTCCTGCCAAGGCAGCAGCTACTCTTCCTGGAGTTTATTATGGATCCCCATTAGTTCCTGCCACAGCAGCAGCTACTCTTCCTGGAGTTTATTATGGATCCTCATTAGTTCCTGCCACAGCAGCAGCTACTCTTCCTGGGTTTAATTATGGATCCCCATTAGTTCCTGCCACAGCAGCAGCTTTTGAAATGGCTTTCTTCTGTTGAAGGAGGAGCGGACCAAAATGCAGCGTGATGGTTACTCATGTTTATTGAATGAAAGTAGACAAGACGTGAAATAACTGAACATGAACAAAAACAACAAACGGAAACGTGAAAACCTAAACAGTCCTATCTGGTGAAGACACAGAGACAGGAACAATCACCCACGAAAACACTCAAAGAATATGGCTGCCTAAATATGGTTCCCAATCAGAGACAACGATAATCACCTGACTCTGATTGAGAACCGCCTCAGGCAGCCATAGACTATCCTATATGCCCCACAAAAACCCCAAGATAAAAACACACCACAATAACCCATGTCTCACCCTGGCCAAATAAATGAAGATAAATATAATATATTTCGACCAGGGCGTGACAGAACCCCCCCCCCCCCCCCCTAAGGTGCAGACTCCCGGACACCCATCAAAACATTAGTTCCTGCCTAGGCAGCAGCTACTCTTCCCAGGGTTTATTATAGATCCCCATTAGTTCCTGCCAAGGCAGCAGCTACTCTTCCTGTGGTTTGTTATGGATCCCCATTAGTTCCTGCCAAGGCAGCAGCTACTCTTCCTGGGGTTTATTATGGATCCCCATTAGTTCCTGCCAAGGCAGCAGCTACTCTTCCTGTGGTTTGTTATGGATCCCCATTAGTTCCTGCCAAGGCAGCAGCTACTCTTCCTGGGGTTTATTATGGATCCCCATTAGTTCCTGCCAAGGCAGCAGCTACTCTTCCTGGTTGCCAAACACGTTAAGACAGTTACATCACACATAAAACAAAAGATAAAACAGTACATCCTATAACATCAATAGACCACTACATATCTATAATACTAAATGTTTTATATAACCATACACAATTATTACAATGTATGTGTTTGTATGCCTGTGTTTGTACCTGTGTGTGTGTGTGAATTCACAGTCCCCGCTGTTCCATAAGGTGTTTTTTTAATCTGTTTTTTAAAATCTGATTCTACTGCAACATCAGTTACCTGATGTGGAATAGAGTTCCATGTTGTCATGGATCTATGTAGTACTGTGCTCCTCCCATAGTCTGTTCTGGACTGGGGGATTGTGAAGAGACCTCTGGTGGCATGTCTTGTAATAATAATCAAATTTATTTATATAGCCCTTCGTACATCAGCTGATATCTCAAAGTGCTGTACAGAAACCCAGCCTAAAACCCCAAACAGCAAGCAATGCAGGTGTAGAAGCACGGTGGCTAGGAAAAACTCCCTAGAAAAGCCAAAACCTAGGAAGAAACCTAGAGAGGAACCAGGCTATGTGGGGTGGCCAGTCCTCTTCTGGCTGTGCCGGGTAGAGATTATAACAGAACATGGCCAAGATGTTCAAATGTTCATAAATGACCAGCATGGTCGAATAATAATAAGGCAGAACAGTTGAAACTGGAGCAGCAGCACGGCCAGGTGGACTGGGGACAGCAAGGAGTCATCATGTCAAGTAGTCCTGGGGCATGGTCCTAGGGCTCAGGTCAGTTGAAACTGGAGCAGCAGCACGGCCAGGTGGACTGGGGACAGCAAGGAGTCATCATGTCAGGTAGTCCTGGGGCATGGTCCTAGGGCTCAGGTCCTCCGAGAGAGAGAAGGAGAGAATTAGAGAACGCACACTTAGATTCACACAGGACACCGAATTGGACAGGAGAAGTACTCCAGATATAACAAACTGACCCCAGCCCCCGACACATAAACTACTGCAGCATAAATACTGGAGGCTGAGACAGGAGGGGTCAGGAGACACTGTGGCCCCACCCGAGGACACCCCCGGACAGGGCCAAACAGGAAGGATATAACCCCACCCACTTTGCCAAAGCACAGCCCCCACACCACTGGAGGGATATCTTCAACCACCAACTTACCATCCTGAGACAAAGCTGAGTATAGCCCGCAAAGATCTCCGCCACGGCACAACCCAAGGGGGGGGGGGCGCCAACCCAGACAGGATGACCACATCAGTGAATCAACCCACTCAGGTGACGCACCCCCTCCAGGGACGGCATGAGAGAGCCCCAGCAAGCCAGTGACTCAGCCCCTGTAATAGGGTTAGAGGCAGAGAATCCCAGTGGAAAGAGGGGAACCGGCCAGGCAGAGACAGCAAGGGTGTATACTTGTGGGGTATACATGGATGTGCCAGTAGTTTAAAGTCTGTTTACCCCACAAGACATGCCACCAGAGTTCTCTTCACAGGACATTCAGCTCAGGACATTCAGCTTGTCAACACTTCTTACATAAACAAGTAGTGATGAAGTCAATCTCTCCTCCGCTTTGATCCATGAGAGATTGACATGCATATTATTAATGTTAGCTCTCTGTGTACATCCAAGGGCTAGCCGTACTGCCCTGTTCTGAGCCAACTGTAATTGTCCTAAGTCCCTCTTTGTGGCACCTGACCACATGACTGAACAGTAGTCCAGGTGTAGTCTGGGGGCGGCAGGCTAGCCTAGTGGTTAGAGCGTTGGACTAGTAACTGAAAGGTTGCAAGTTCATATCCCCAAGCTGACAAGGTACACATCTGTCATTCTGCCCCTGAACAGGCAGTTAACCAAACCACTGTTCCTTAACTGAGCTGGGCTTGGGTCACTGATTTCCAACACAATATATTACTAAGCACTTTTTACTGGTTAACACACTTGGGTGCAAGGAACTTTTTTTCTTGAAAAATATGAACTTCAGTATTCTCACACTTGAACCGCTAGGACATTAAACAGAAAATTATGTACTTTGAACATCTACATTTAAAGGCTGAATTGACTTGAATTGACATGAATTGACTTGAATTGACTTGAATTGACATGAATTGACTTGAATTGACTTTAATTGACTTTAATTGACTTTAATTGACTTGAATTGACATGAATTGACTTTAATTGACTTGAATTGACATGAATTGAAAAAAGAAAAAAAAGAATCAACCCATCCATTTTAGTCAATGTTAGATAGAGGTGCAATTCAGTAGTAAATCTTCTTCTGTTGTTTCAGGCATGATCCACAGCAACTTGATGCTTTTATCATGGACAAGGCCTTACTAGACTACGAGGTGTCTATAGATGCAGAATGCAAGACACTCACTGTGGGGAAACCGTTCGCGATTGAAGGCAAGTATATTGACATGAAGAAATGGTGTTAGTGCCCGGAACGCCCTCTGTACTCTCTTCACTGTAGATATAGAACCACTGGTAGCAAGAATATAGTAAGACATGGCTAACTAACTACCCGACAGGCTTGTTCTCAATTCAAACCTGAACGCATCAAATTCCAGTTCAATTCTTGAATTTGAGTTTTAAACAGGATACAGAAGTGCAATTATAATTTAAATTAAAGGAAATATAATCGAAATCACATTAAACATCAAAGATATCATTATATACATGCATATAAAATATTGATGAAGTAATTTATTTTTAGGACAAAGTGTATGATCAAGGAAAACAAGACCTGTATGTAATTCTCATTTCTATTACATTAATTACTTACATTTTGTTCAATATGTGGAAAATACTACATTTCCCAGAATGCATTCATTTAACCCCGAAGTTGACCCCAAAACCTTAAAAAGCCAAACAAATGAAATGGTTGGTAGAAATATACACTGAGTGGACAAAACATTAGGAACCTGCTATTTCCATGACATAGACTGACTGGTCAGGTGAATCCAGGTGAACGCTATGATCCCTTATTGATGTCACCTGTTAAATCCACTGTAGATGAAGGGGAGGAGACAGGTTAAATAATTATTTTTAAGCCTTGAGACAACTGAGACATGGATTGTGTATGTGTGCCATTCAGAGGGTGAATGGGCAATATAAAAGATTTAAGTGCCTTTGAATGGGGCATGGTAGTAGGTACCAGGGACACCGGGTTGAGTGTGTCAAGAACTACAACACTGCTGGGTTTTTCACGCTCAACATTTCCTTGTGTGTATCAGAAATTGTCCACCACCCAAATGACATCCAGCCAACTTGACACAACGGTGGGAAGAATTGGAGTCAACATGGGCATCCCTGTCAAATGCTTTCGACACCTTGCAGTTCATGCCCAAACAAATTGAGGCTTTTCTGAGGGCAAAGGGGGGCAAAAGGGGGTACGACTCAATAGTAGGAAGGTGTTCCTAATGTTTTGTACACTCAGTGTAATTGGCTATTCTAAGCACTAAGGTTAAACAAGGTTATGAACATTGTTACCAGAGAAAAGTGATATATTCTTTGCTATCTGGAAGTGTGATCTGTCAGATTCAATATAACTCTCATCTTCTTCTATGGCGGAGCGGAATTTATTTATAATGGTACGGAATTAAATTATATTTGCTGTCACTCAAACCAAATTATAATGAATTATAATTCTACATCCTGTGGGGTGGATTTAGGCGACATCGGCATCTTACCAGGGGCGACATGGGCACCCGCACAAAGATAATACAGTTGAAGTCGGAAGTGTACATACACCTAATATGCCAACTCCTCCTGACAGAGCTCGTGTAACTGAGTCAGGTTTGTAGGCCTACTTTGCTCGCTCACGCTTTTTCAGTATGCCTAACATTTGCCTAATATTTTCTATAGGATTGAGGTCATGGCTTTGTGATGGCCACTCCTATACCTTCACTTTGTTGTCCTTAAGCCAATTTGCCACAACTTTGGAAGTATCCTTGGGATCATTGTCCATTTGGAAGACCCATTAGCGACCAAGCTTTAACTTCCTGACTGATGTCTTGAGATGTTGCTTCAATATATCTACATAATTTTCCTACCTCATGCTGCCATCTAGTTTGTGAAGTGCACCAGTCCCTCCTGCAGTAAAGCACCCCCACAACATGATGCTGCCACCCCTGTGCTTCACGGTTGGGATGGTGTCCTTCGGCTTGCAAGCATCCCCATTTTTTCTTTAAACATAATTATGGTCATTATGGTGAAACAGTTACATTTTTGTTTCATCAGACCAGAGGACATTTCTCCAAAAAGTACGATCTTTGTCCCCATGTGCAGTTGCAAACCGTAGTATGTTTTTTTCATGGCGGTTTTAGAGCAGTGACTTCTTCCTTGCTGAGCGGCCTTTCAGGATCTGTCGATTTAGGACTCGCTTTAGTTTGGATATATGTATACTTTTGTACCTGTTTCCTCCAGCATCTTCACAAAGTCCTTTGCTGTTGTTCTGGGATTGATTTGCACTTTCACACCAAAGTACGTTCATCTCTATGAGACAGAACGCGTCTCCTTCCTTCCCAGAACGCGTCTCATACCTTGAGCAGTATAATGGCTGCTTGGTCCCATGGTGTTTATACTTGTGTACTATTGTTTGTACAGATGAACGTGGTACCTTCAGGCATTTGGAAATTGCTCCCAAGAATGAACCAGACTTGTGAATCTCCCCACCAAAAATTCTGAGGTCTTGGCTGATTTCTTTTGATTTTCCCATGATGTCAAGCATAGAGGCACTGAGTTTGAAGGTAGGTCCTGAAATATATCCACAGGTACACCTCCAATTGACTCAAATGATGTCAATTAGGCTATCAGAAGCTTCTATAGCCATGATGGAATTTTCTGGCATTTTCCAAGCTGTTTAACGGTACGGTCAACTTAGTGTATGTAAACTTCTGACCCACTGGAAATGTGATACAGTGAATTATTCGTGAAATAATCTGTCTGTAAACAATTGTTGGAAAAATGACTTGTGTCATGCAGAAAGTAGATGTCCTAACCGACTTGCCAAAACTATAGTTTGCTAACAAGAAATTTGTGGAGTCGTTGAAAAACAAGTTTTAATGACTCCAACATAAGTGAATGTAAACGTCCGACTTCAACTGTATATAATTATAATTAGAATATTCCAAATGGTGACATTTGTGCGATCGGTTTCCTATCGCTCATTTGCACATCTCGTCAATGATATCATGTCACCGTGTGGGACTGCGGATCAATTAACCTTGTCGGAGTGGGCGCCCTGATTTCCAGGCTACTGCCTGGGAAGGTCTCCCACTCAGAAGAACGAGATGGGGAGGGGGGGCGCGGAGGTAGGTTGACGTCGGGTCTCACACTCAGAGGTACGAGATGGGGAGGGGGGGCGGAGGTAGGTTGACGTCAGGTCTTCCCACTGGAATCCCAATGTTAGGTGGAACGGGGGACTCTATCAAATAGCAATAGGGTAATAGTGTAATAGGTTAATAGTGTAATAGGTTAATAGTGTAATAAGGTACTAGGGCAATAGTGTAATAGGGTAATAGTTAATAGTGTAATAGGGTAATAGTGTAAAAGGTTAATAGTGTAATAGGTTAATAGTGTAATAAGGTAATAGGGTAAAAGTGTAATAGGGTAATAGTTAATAGTGTAATAGGGTAATAGGCTAATAGGGTAAACGGTTAATAGTGTAATAGGGTAATAGTGTAATAGGGTAATAGTGTAATATGGTAATAGTGTAATAGGTTAATAGTGTAATAAGGTAATAGGGTAAAAGTGTAATAGGGTAATAGTTAATAGTGTAATAGGGTAATAGGCTAATAGGGTAAACGGTTAATAGTGTAATAAGGTAATAGGGTAATAGTGCA
Source organism: Oncorhynchus masou masou (assembly GCF_036934945.1). Lineage (NCBI taxonomy): Eukaryota > Metazoa > Chordata > Actinopteri > Salmoniformes > Salmonidae > Oncorhynchus > Oncorhynchus masou. The sequence goes on along the minus strand of NC_088222.1, from coordinate 3,533,927 downwards.
ATAGGGTAATAGTGTAATAGGGTAATAGTTAATAGGGTAATAGTGTAATAGGTTAATAGTGTAAAAGGTTAATAGTGTAATAGGGTAATAGTGTAATAGGGTAATAGTGTAATATGGTAATAGTGTAATAGGTTAATAGTGTAATAAGGTAATAGGGTAATAGTGTAATAGGGTAATAGTGTAATAGGGTAATAGTTAATAGGGTAATAGTGTAATAGGTTAATAGTGTAAAAGGTTAATAGTGTAATAGGGTAATAGTGTAATAGGGTAATAGTGTAATATGGTAATAGTGTAATAGGTTAATAGGGTAATAGTGTAATAGGGTAATAGGTTAATAGTGTAATAGTGTAATAGGTTAATAGGTTAATAGTGTAATAGGGTAATAGGTTAATAGTGTAATAGGTTAATAGGGTAATAGTGTAATATGGTAATAGTGTAGGTTAATAATAGGTTAATAGTGTAATAGGTTAATAGTGTAATAAGGTAATAAGGTAACAGTGTAATAGGGTAATAGTGTAATAGGGTAATAGTTAATAGGGTAATAGTGTAATAGGCTAATAGGGTAAACAGTTAACAGTGTAATAGGGTAATAGTGTAATAGGTTAATAGTGTAATAAGGTAATAGGGTTATAGTGTAATAGGGTAATAGTGTAATAGGGTAATAGTGTAATAGGGTAATAGTTAATATGGTAATAGTGTAATAGGTTAATAGTGTAAAAGGTTAATAGTGTAATAGGGTAATAGTGTAATAGGGTAATAGTCTAATATGGTAATAGCGTAATAGGTTAATAGTGTAATAAGGTAATAGGGTTATAGTGTAATAGGGTAATAGTGTAATAGGGTAATAGTTAATATGGTAATAGTGTAATAGGTTAATAGTGTAAAAGGTTAATAGTGTATTGGGTAATAGTGTAATAGGGTAATATTGTAATAGGTTAATAGTTAATAGGGTAATAGTGTAATAGGTTAATAGTGTAAAAGGTTAATAGTGTAATAGGGTAATAGTGTAATAGGGTAATAGTGTAATATGGTAATAGTGTAATAGGTTAATAAGGTAATAGTGTAATAGGGTAATAGGTTAATAGTGTAATAGTGTAATAGGTTAATAGGTTAATAGTGTAATAGGTTAATAGTGTAATAGGTTAATAGTGTAATAGGTGAATAGGGTAATAGGGTAATAGTGTAATAGGGTAATAATTTAATAGTGTAATAGGTTAATAGTGTAATAGTGTAATAGGTTAATAGTGTAATAGTGTAATAGGTTAATAGTGTAATAGGTTAATAGTGTAATAGGTTAATAGTGTAATCGAGTGATAGTGTAATAGGCTAATAGGGTAATAGTGTAATAGGCTAACAGTGTAATAGTGTAATAGGGTAATAGTGTAATAGGTTAATAGTGTAATAGGTTAATAGTGTAATAGTGTAATAGGGTAATAGTGTAATACGGTAATAGTGTAATAGGTTAATAGTGTAATAAGGTAATAGTGTAAAAGTGTAATAGGGTAATAGTTAATAGTGTAATAGGGTAATAGGCTAATAGGGTAAAAGGTTAATAGTGTAATAGTGTAATAGTGTAATAGGGTAATAGTGTAATATGGTAATTAATAGTGTAATAGGTTAATAGTGTAATAGTGTAATAGGGTAATAGTGTAATAGGTTAATAGTGTAATAAGGTAATAGTGTAAAGGTGTAATAGTGTAATAGTTAATAATGTAATAGTGTAATAGGGTAATAGGTTAATAGTGTAATAGTGTAATAGGTTAATAGGTTAATAGTGTAATAGGTTAATAGTGTAATAGGTTAATACTAATAGGGTAATAGTGTGAATAGGGTAATAGGTTAATGGTGTAATAGGGTAATATAATAATTAATAGTGTAATAGGTTAATAGTGTAATAGTGTAATAGGTAATTAATAGTTAATGTAATAGGTTAATAGTGTAATAGTGTAATAGGCTAATAGTGTAATAGGTAATAGTGATAGTGTAATAGGCTAATAGGGTAATAGTGTAATAGTGCTAACAGTGTAATAGTGTAATAGGGTAATAGTGTAATAGTTTAATAGGGTAATAGTGTAATAGGGTAATAGTCTAATATGGTAATAGCGTAATAGGTTAATAGTGTAAAAGGTTAATAGTGTAATAAGGTAATAGGGTTTTAGTGTAATATGGTAATAGTGTAATAGGGTAATAGTGTAATAGGGTAATAGTTAATATGGTAATAGTGTAATAGGTTAATAGTGTAAAAGGTTAATAGTGTAATTGGGTAATAGTGTAATAAGGTGATAGTGTAATATGGTAATAGTGTAATAGGTTAATAGGGTAATAGTGTAATAGGGTAATAGGGTAAACAGTTAATAGTGTAATAGTGTAATAGTGTTAATAGGTTAATAGTGTAATAAGGTAATAGGGTTAATAGTGTAATAGGGTAATAGTGTAATAGGGTAATAGTTAATAGGTAATAGTAATAGGTAATAGTGTAATAGTAATAGAGTAATAGTGTAATAGGTTAATAGTGTAATAGGTTAATAGTGTAATAGTGTAATAGGGTAATAGTGTAATAGGTTAATAGTGTAATAGGTTAATAGTGTAATAGGTGAATAGGGTAATAGGGTAATAGTGTATTAGGGTAATAATGTAATAGGTTAATAGGTTAATAGTGTAATAGGGTAATAGGTTAATAGTGTAATAGGTTAATAGTGTAATAGGTTAATAGGTTAATAGTGTAATAGTGTAATAGAGTAATAGTGTAATAGGTTAATAGTGTAATAGGTTAATAGTGTAATAGTGTAATAGGGTAATAGTGTAATAATTTAATAGTGTAATAGGTTAATAGTGTAATAGGGTAATAGTGTAATAGTTAATAGGTTAATAGTGTAATAGGTTAATAGTGTAATCGAGTAATAGTGTAATAGGCTAATAGGGTAATAGTGTAATAGGGTAATAGTGTAATAGTGTAATAGGCTAATAGGGTAATAGTGTAATAGGCTAATAGGGTAATAGTGTAATAGGTTAATAGTGTAATAGTGTAATAGGGTAATAGTGTAATAGGTTAATAGTGTAATAGGTTAATAGTGTAATAGTGTAATAGGGTAATAGTGTAATAGGGTAATAGTGTAGTAGTGTAACAGGGTAATGGGGTAATAGTGTAATAGTGTAATAGTGTAATAGTTTAATAGGGTAATAGGGTAATAACTCAATTATCTTTTTTATTTGTATTCATAGACTAACGTTTCTATTTGTCTGTTACTTCTTTTTGATATTTATGACTTATTTTTTTTGAATACCTTTTTATATATATATAGTTTTAAACATTATGATAATTTTTTGTTTTGTTCAAATGTCTGAATTAAAATTACAGATTTTGCAGAATGGTATTTCTTCTTTTGGGGAAGTGGGGGGGGGGTTCGCCCAGGGAGCCATACAACCTGGAAGCGCCCCTGCGGTAGGATGTGGCCAATTCAATTAGAATTTCAACTCACGAGTTGAATGGGAGTCAATTCCAAAATTCTGAATTAAAACTGAAACAACCGCGACACTCACACATTCTAATAATGTACTAGCAAGATTAAGCTATGACCACCCTGCACACATTCAAGTACTGCATATTCAACACTACCGGTATGTGTTGTACAACGTCAACATGACATCAGTTAATTTGATCAATGGGTTTTCTGTGTCAGTCTATCTGTTTACCCATAGTACAGAGGAAGACAGGGAGGTTGATGTCTTCATCACCCGTACCATACCCATAGTACAGAGGAAGAAGACAGGGACGATGATGTTTTCTAAGTCATTCTGTGTGTTTATCTGTTCCCAGGTTATGGCATCGGCCTGCGCCAGAACTCTCCCCTGTCCTCTAACATCTCAGAGCTGGTGAGCCAGTACAAGTCAGACGGCTTCATGGATATGCTGCATGACAAGTGGTACAAGGTGGTGCCCTGTGGAAAACGGAGCTTCGCCGTCACTGAGGTAATGTACATCATACTACTTTAATATTAATGAAATACAGTGGCTTGCGAAAGTATTCACCCCCTTGGCACTTTTCCTATTTTGTGTCCTTACAGACGAATTAAAATTGATTTTTTGGGGGGTTTCGTATCATTTGATTTACACAACCTGCCTACCACTTTGAAGACGCAAAATATTTGTTATTGTGAAACAAACAAGAAATATGTAACGGCTTTCTTCCGTCGAAGGAGACGAGGACCAAAATGCAGCGTGGTTGTAGTTCATGTTTTTTTTAATAAGTGAAACTAAACATGAACACAATTACAAAACAACAAACATGGCAAAACCCGAAACTGTCCTAACTGGTGCAGAGAACAAAAGACAGGAAACAACCACCCACAAACCCTAACACAAAACAAGCTACCTAAATATGGTTCCCAATCAGAGACAATGACTAACACCTGCCTCTGATTGAGAACCATATCAGGCCATACATAGAAACAGACAAACTAGACACACAACATAGAATGCCCACCCAGCTCACGTCCTGACCAACACTAAAAACATGGAAAAAACAAAAGAACTATGGTCAGAACGTGACAAAATAACACAAGAAAAACAGAACTTGAGCCTGCATAACTATCCACGCCCCCAAAGTCAATACTTTGTAGAGCCACGTTTTGCGGCAAGTCTCTTGGGGTATGTCTCTGTAAGCTTGGCACATCTAGCCACTGGGATTTTTGCCCATTCTTCAAGGCAAAATTGCTCCAGCTCCTTCAAGTTGGATTGGTGGTGATGGTGTACAGCAATCTTTAAATCATACCACAGATTTTCAATTGGATTGAGGTCTGGGCTTTGACTGGGCCATTCCAAGACATTTAAATGTTTCCCCTTAAACCACCCGAGTGTTGCTTTAGCAGTATGCTTAGGGTCATTGTCCTGCTGGAAGGTGAACCTCCGTCCCAGTCTCAAATCTCTGGAAGACTGAAACAGGTTTCCCTCAAGAATTTCCCTGTATTTTGCGCCTTCCATCATTCCTTCATTTCTGACTAGTTTCCCAGTCCCTGCAGATGAAAAACATCCCCACAGCATGATGCTGCCACCATCGTGCTTCACTGTAGGGGTGGTGTTCTCGGGGTGATGAGAGGTGTTGGGTTTGCGCCAGACATAGCGTTTTCCTTGATGGTCTATGAGCTCAATTTTAGTCTCATCTGACCAGAGTACCTTCTTCCATATGTTTGGGGAGTCTCCCACATGTGGTTTGGCAAAAACCAAACATGTTTGCACATTTTTTTCTTTAAGCAGTGGCTTTTTTTCTGGCCACTCTTCCATAAAGCCCAGCTCTGTGGAGTGTATGGCTTAAAGTGGTCCTATGGACAGATTCTCCAATCTCCACGGGGGATCTTTACATCTCCTTCAGGTTTATCTTTCGTCTCTTTGTTGCCTTTCTGATTAATGCCCTCCTTGCCTGGTCTGTGAGTTTTGGTGGGCAGCCCTCTCTTGGCAGGTTTGTTGTGGTGCCATATTCTTTCACTTTTTTAATGATGTATTTAATGGTGCTTCGTGGGATGTTCAAAGTTTTGGATATTTTTTATAACCCGACCGTGATCTGTACTTCTCCACAACATTGTCCCTGACCTGTTTGCTTGGTGTTGATACAGACTCAGAACAGGTCTATATATACTGAGATCATGTGACAGATCATGTGATACTTAGATTGTACACAGGTGGACTTTATTTAACCAATTATGTGACTTCTGAAGGTAATTGGTTGCACCAGATCTTATTTAGCAAAGGGGTGAATAGATATGCACGCACCACTTTTCCGTTTTGAAATGTTGTAATGTCTTTGAATTTTTATTTTTTTCTCGCTTCAACTATTTGGATTATTGTGTGTATGTCCATTACATGAAATCCATTTAAATTACAGGTTGTAATGCCACAAAATAGTTAAAAGGCCAAGGGGGTTGAAAAGTTTTGCAAGGCACTGTAGAGCACACTACTTCAATATTAATGAAATACATGTCAGTACAAAATCATCTCCATCAGCCTGTGTTTATTTGTGTGTTTTGAAGTCTTAATGATGGAGTCCATTATAAATTATGGAAGCTTACTAAAAATGGGCCTAAATAATAGATGTTGTAGTAATAGTGATGTGTAATAGTGTATAGTGATGTGTAATAGTGAATAGTGATGTGTACAGAGATGTGTAGTAGTGTATAGTGATGTGTAATAGGGATGTGTAATACTGTACAGTGATGTGTAATATTGATGTGTAATACTGTACAGCAATGTGTAATATTGATGTGTAATGATGATGTCTAATAGTGATGTCTAATAGTTTATATTGATGTGTAATATTGATGTGTAATAATGATGTCTAATAGTGTATATTGATGTGTAATATTGATGTGTAATAATGATGTGTAATCGTGATGTTTAATAGTGTATAGTAATTTGTAATAGTGTATAGTGATGTGTAATAGTGTATAGTAATTTGTAATAGTGTATAGTGGTGTGTAATAGTGATGTGTTATAGTGATGTGTAATAGTGTATTGTGATGCGGAATTGTAATGTGTAATAGTGTATAGTGATGTGTAATAGTGTATAGTAATTTGTAATAGTGTATAGTGATGTGTAATAGTGTATAGTGGTGTGTAATAGTGATGTGTTATAGTGATGTGTAATAGTATATAGTGATGTGTACTAGTGTATAGTGATGTGTAATAGTATATAGTGATGTGTAATAATGTATAGTGATGTGTAATAGTATATAGTGATATGTAATAGTGTGTAGTGATGTGTAATAGTGTAGAGTAATGTGTAATAGTATATAGTGATATGTAATAGTGTATAGTGATGTGTAATAGTGTTTAGTGATGTGTAATAGTGTATAGTGATGTGTAATAATGTATAGTGATATGTAATAGTGTATAGTGATTTGTAATAGTATATAATGATGTGTAATAGTATATAGTGATGTGTAATAGTATATAGTGATGTGTAATAGTGTATAGTGATGTGTAATAGTGTATAGTGATGTGTAATAGTGTATAGTGATGTGTAATAGTATATAATGATGTGTAATAGTATATAGTGATATGTAATAGTATATAGTGTTGTGTAATAGTGATATGTAATAGTATATAGTGATGTGTAATAGTGTACAGTGATGTGTAGTAGTATATAGTGATGTGTAGTAGTATATAGTGATATGTAATAGTATATAGTGATGTGTAATAGTATATAGTGATGTGTAATAGTGATGTGTAATAGTGATGTGTAATAGTGTATAGTGATATGTAATAGTGTATAGTGATATGTAATAGTATATAGTGATGTGTAATAGTATATAGTGATGTGTAATAGTATATAGTGATGTGTAATAGTGTATAGTGATATGTAATAGTTTATAGTGATATGTAATAGTATATAGTGATGTGTAATAGTGTATAGTGATATGTAATAGTATATAGTGATGTGTAATAGTATATAGTGATGTGTAATAGTGATGTGTAATAGTATATAGTGATGTGTAATAGTGTATAGTGATATGTAATAGTGTATAGTGATATGTAATAGTATATAGTGATGTGTAATAGTGTATAGTGATATGTAATAGTATATAGTGATGTGTAATAGTATATAGTGATGTGTAATAGTGATGTGTAATAGTGATGTGTTATAGTATATAGTGATGTGTAATAGTGTATAGTGATATGTAATAGCATATAATGATGTGTAATAGTGATGTGTAATAGTGATGTGTAATAGTATATAGTGATGTGTAATAGTATATAGTGATGTGTAATAGTGTATAGTGATATGTAATAGTATATAGTGATGTGTAATAGTGATGTGTAATAGTATATAGTGATATGTAATAGTGTATAGTGATGTGTAATAGTGATGTGTAATAGTGTATAGTGATATGTAATAGTGTATAGTGATTTGTAATAGTATATAATGATGTGTAATAGTATATAGTGATGTGTAATAGTATATAGTGATGTGTAATAGTGTATAGTGATGTGTAATAGTGTATAGTGATGTGTAATAGTGTATAGTGATGTGTAATAGTATATAATGATGTGTAATAGTATATAGTGATATGTAATAGTATATAGTGTTGTGTAATAGTGATATGTAATAGTATATAGTGATGTGTAATAGTGTACAGTGATGTGTAGTAGTATATAGTGATGTGTAGTAGTATATAGTGATATGTAATAGTATATAGTGATGTGTAATAGTATATAGTGATGTGTAATAGTGATGTGTAATAGTGATGTGTAATAGTGTATAGTGATATGTAATAGTGTATAGTGATATGTAATAGTATATAGTGATGTGTAATAGTATATAGTGATGTGTAATAGTATATAGTGATGTGTAATAGTGTATAGTGATATGTAATAGTTTATAGTGATATGTAATAGTATATAGTGATGTGTAATAGTGTATAGTGATATGTAATAGTATATAGTGATGTGTAATAGTATATAGTGATGTGTAATAGTGATGTGTAATAGTATATAGTGATGTGTAATAGTGTATAGTGATATGTAATAGTGTATAGTGATATGTAATAGTATATAGTGATGTGTAATAGTGTATAGTGATATGTAATAGTATATAGTGATGTGTAATAGTATATAGTGATGTGTAATAGTGATGTGTAATAGTGATGTGTTATAGTATATAGTGATGTGTAATAGTGTATAGTGATATGTAATAGTATATAGTGATGTGTAATAGTGATGTGTAATAGTGATGTGTAATAGTATATAGTGATGTGTAATAGTATATAGTGATGTGTAATAGTGTATAGTGATATGTAATAGTATATAGTGATGTGTAATAGTGATGTGTAATAGTATATAGTGATATGTAATAGTGTATAGTGATGTGTAATAGTGATGTGTAATAGTGTATAGTGATGTGTAATAGTATATAGTGATGTGTAATAGTATATAGTGATGTGTAATAGTATATAGTGATGTGTAATAGTGTATAGTGATGTGTAATAGTATATAGTAATATGTAATAGTATATAGTGATGTGTAATAGTGTATAGTGATGTGTAATAGTATATAGTGATGTGTAATAGTATATAGTGATATGTAATAGTATATAGTAATATGTAATAGTGTATAGTGATGTGTAATAGTATATAGTGATGTGTAATAGTATATAGTGATGTGTAATAGTATATAGTGATGTGTAATAGTATATAGTGATGTGTAATAGTATATAGTGATATGTAATAGTATATAGTAATATGTAATAGTATATAGTGATGTGTAATAGTGTATAGTGATATGTAATAGTATATAGTGATGTGTAATAGTGTATAGTGATTTTTAATAGTGATGTGTAATAGTGTTTAGTGATGTGTAATAGTATATAGTAATATGTAATAGTGTTTAGTGATGTGTAATAGTGTATAGCGATGTGTAATAGTGTACAGTGATGCTGCTGAACCAATACGTTACACTTTACTGTTAAATAAATCATGTGTGTTTGGCTCTATTCTCTTCAGACAGTTTTGATGGGACTTACATATACTGATCCTGTCTGTCTGTCTTGTCTTGTCTCTTTCCAGACCTTACAAATGGGCATCAAGCATTTCTCAGGCCTGTTCTTGATGCTGTGTGTCGGGTTGGTTCTGTCTCTCCTCACCACCCTGGCTGAACACATAATCTACCGCTTTGTCATACCCAGAGTCAAGGATCCCAAGTTCAAGTATTGGCTGCATACTAGTCAGGTAATACTGGGCATGCACTACACGACTTGCAAAATCATAACATTGCTGAGCCTCTCACATTAAGCAAACATCTTTCCTGTAGTTTTTTGTCTTGTTTACATAGTGATGCTCACACTAAACATTGTGGCAAAGACAGGGGTGACACACTACAAGATTCTTCACTTGGTCATGAGGATTTTCAATACCACCCTGTCTCTATAAAACAATTATGTGATGATGTGATTAGATTGTTGATGTAGCAACAAGGAGCTGTGGCTCAAAGCTGGGGATCCAGCAACCTAAAACACATCGGACAGGGAATCCAGCAACCTAAAACACGAGTAGTTTAGGAATCATTACTTTAGACAAGTGCATCAGGCAGAGGATCCAGCAACCTAAAACACATCGGACAGGGGATCCAGCAACCTAAAACACATCGGACAGGGGATCCAGCAACCTAAAACACATCGGACAGGGGATCCAGCAACCTAAAACACATCGGGCAGGGGATCCAGCAACCTAAAACACATCGGACAGGGGATCCAGCAACCTAAAACACATCGGACAGGGGATCCAGCAACCTAAAACATATCGGGCAGGGGATCCAGCAACCTAAAACACATCGGACAGGGAATCCAGCAACCTAAAACACGAGTAGTTTATGACACATTACTTCAGACAAGTGCATCGGGCAGGGGATCCAGCAACCTAAAACACATTGGATAGGGGATCCAGCAACCTAAAACACATCGGACAGGGGATCCAGCAACCAAAAACACATCGGACAGGGAATCCAGCAACCTAAAACACATCGGACAGGGGATCCAGCAACCTAGAACACATCGGGCAGGGGATCCAGCAACCTAAAACACACCGATAAGGGGATCCAGCAACCTAAAACACATCGGACAGGGAATCCAGCAACCTAAAAGACATCGGACAGGGGATCCAGGAACCTAAAACACATTGGGCAGGGGATCCAGCAACCTAAAACACATCGGACAGGGGATCCAGCAACCTAAAACACATCGGACAGGGGATCCAGCAACCTAAAACACATCGGACAGGGGATCCAGCAACCTAAAACATTTCGGACAGGGGATCCAGCAACCTAAAACACATTGGGCAGGGAATCCAGCAACCTAAAACACATCGGACAGGGGATCCAGCAACCTAAAACACATCGGGCAGGGGATCCAGCAGCCTAAAACACATCGGACAGGGAATCTAGCAACCTAAAACACGAGTAGTTTCTGACACATTAATTCAGACAAGTGCATCGGGCAGGGGATCCAGCAACCTAAAACACATTGGACAGGGGATCCAGCAACCTAAAACACATCGGACAGGGGATCCAGCAACCTAAAGCAGATCGGACAGCGGATCCAGCAACCTAAAACACATCGGACAGGGGATCCAGCAACCTAAAACATTTCGGACAGGGGATCCAGCAACCTAAAACACATCGGACAGGGGATCCAGCAACCTAAAGCAGATCGGACAGCGGATCCAGCAACCTAAAACACATCGGACAGGGGATCCAGCAAACTAAAACATTTCAGACAGGGGATCCAGCAACCTAAAACACATCGGACGGGGGATCCAGCAACCAAAAACACATCGGACAGGGGATCCAGCAACCTAAAACACATCGGACAGGGATACAGCAACCTAAAGCAGATCGGATAGCGGATCCAGCAACCTAAAACACATCGGACAGGGGATCCAGCAACCTAAAACATTTCGGACAGGGTATCCAGCAACCTAAAACACATCGGGCAGGGAATCCAGCAACCTAAAACACATCGGACAGGGGATCCAGCAACCTAAAAACACATCGGCAGGGGATCCAGCAACCTAAAACACATCGGACAGGGAATCCAGCAACCTAAAACACGAGTAGTTTATGACACATTACTTCAGACAAGTGCATCGGGCAGGGGATCCAGCAACCTAAAGCACATAAGACAGGGGATCCAGCAACCTAAAACACATCGGGCAGGGGATCCAGCAACCTAAAACACATCGGGCAAAAGATCAAGCAACCTAAAACACATTGGACAGGGAATCCAGCAACCTAAAACAAGAGTAGTTTAAGAAACATTACTTCAGATAAGTGCATCGGGCAGGGAGATGCAGCAACACCACTAGGTCTTCAAACTACAGCAACACCACTAGGTCTACTGACTACAGCAACACCACTAGACCTACTGACTACAGCAACACCACTAGGTCTACTGAATACAGCAACACCACTAGGTCTACTGAATACAGCAACACCACTAGACCTGCTGACTACAGCAACACCACTTGACTTACTGACTACAGCAACACCACAAGGTCTACTGAATACAGCAACACCACTAGGTCTACTGAATACAGCAACACCACTAGACCTACTGACTACAGCAACACCACTTGACTTACTGACTACAGCAACACCACAAGGTCTACTGACTACAGCAACACCACTAGACCTACTCACTACAGCAACACCACTAATTCTACTGACTACAGCAACACCACTAGACCTACTGACTACAGCAACACCACTTGGTCTACTGACTACAGCAACACCACAAGACCTACTGACTAAAGCAACACCAATGTCTACAACACAACACCATGTGACTACAGCAACACCACAAGGTCTACTGACTACAGCAACACCACTTGACCTACTGACTACAGCAACACCACAAGGTCTACTGACTACAGCAACACCACTAGACCGACTGACTACAGCAACATCACTAGGTCTACTGACTACAGCAACACCACTAGGTCTACTGACTACAGCAACACCACTAGACCTACTGAGTACAGCAACACCACTTGGTCTACTGACTACAGCAACACCACTAGGTCTACTGACTACAGCAACACCACTAGGTCTACTGAATACAGCAACACCACTAGGTCTACTGAATACAGCAACACCACAAGACCTACTGACTACAGCAACACCACTTGACTTACTGACTACAGCAACACCACAAGGTCTACTGACTACAGCAACACCACTAGACCTACTCACTACAGCAACAACACTAGGTCTACTTAATATAGCAACACCACGAGACCTACTGACTACAGCAACACCACTAGACATACTGACTACAGCAACACCAATAGGTCTATTTACTACAGCAACACCACTAATTCTACTGACTACAGCAACACCACTAGACCTACTGACTACAGCAACACCACTTGGTCTACTGACTACAGCAACACCACAAGACCTACTGACTAAAGCAACACCACTATGTCTACTGACTACAGCAACACCACTTGACCTACTGACTACAGCAACACCACAAGGTCTACTGACTACAGCAACACCACTAGACCGACTGACTACAGCAACATCACTAGGTCTACTGACTACAGCAACACCACTAGGTCTACTGACTACAGCAACACCACTAGACCTACTGAGTACAGCAACACCACTTGGTCTACTGACTACAGCAACACCACTAGGTCTACTGACTACAGCAACACCATTAGACCTACTGACTACAGCAACACCACTAGGTCTAACCTACAACACGAGTACTGACAACAGCAACACCACTAGACCTACTGACTACAGCAACACCACTAGACCTACTGACTACAGCAACACAACTAGGTCTACTGACTACAGCCACACCACTAGACCTACTCACTACAGCAACACCACTAGACCTACTGACTACAGCAACACCACTTGGTCTTCTGACTACAGCAACACCACTAGACCTACTCACTACAGCAACACCACTAGACCTACTGACTACAGCAACACCACTTGGTCTACTGACTACAGCAACACCACAAGACCTACTGACTAAAGCAACACCACTATGTCTACTGACTACAGCAACACCACTTGGTCTACTGACTACAGCAACATCACTAGGTCTACTGACTACAGCAACACCACTAGGTCTACTGACTACAGCAACACCACTAGACCTACTGAGTACAGCAACACCACTTGGTCTACTGACTACAGCAACACCACTAGACCTACTCACTACAGCAACACCACTAGGTCTATATACTACAGCAACACCACTAGGTCTACTAACTACAGCAACACCACTAGATCTATTTACTACAGCAACACCACTAATTCTACTGACTACAGCAACACCACTAGACCTACTGACTACAGCAACACCACTAGACCTACTGACTACAGCAACACCACTAGGTCTACTGACTACAGCCACACCACTAGACCTACTCACTACAGCAACACCACTAGACCTACTGACTACAGCAACACCACTTGGTCTACTGACTACAGCACCACCACTAGACCTACTGACTACAGCAACACCACTAGGTCTAACCTACAACACGAGTACTGACTACAGCAACACCACTAGACCTACTGACTACAGCAACACCACTAGACCTACTGACTACAGCAACACCACTTGGTCTACTGACTACAGCAACCCCACAAGACCTACTGAATAAAGCAACACCACTATGTCTACTGACTACAGCAACACCACAATACATACTGATTACAGGAACACCACTAGGTCTACTGACTACAGCAACACCACTAGACCTACTGACTACAGCAACACCACTTGGTCTACTGACTACAGCAACACCACAATAACTACTGACTACAGCAACACCACTAGGTCTACTTACTACAGCAACACCACTAGACCTACTGACTACAGCAACACCACTTGGTCTACTGACTACAGCAACACCACAATAACTACTGACTACAGGAACACCACTAGGTCTACTGACTACAGCAACACCACTAGACCTACTGACTACAGCAACACCACTAGACCTACTGACTACAGCAATACCACTAGGTCTACTGACTACAGCAGCACCACTAGACCTACTGACTACAGCAACACCATTAGGTCTACTTACTACAGCAACAACACTAGACCTACTGACTACAGCAACACCACTTGGTCTACTGACTACAGCAACACCACAATACCTACTGACTACAGGAACACCACTAGGTCTACTGACTACAGCAACACCACTAGACCTACTGACTACAGCAACACCACTAGACCTACTGACTACAGCAACACCACTAGGCCTAACCTACAACACGAGTACTGACTACAGCAACACCACTAGACCTACTGACTACAGCAACACCACTAGACCTACTGACTACAGCAACACCACTAGGTCTACTGACTACAGCAACACCACTAGACCTACTGACTACAGCAACACCACTAGGTGTACTAACTACAGCAACACCACTAGACCTACTGACTACAGCAACACCACTAGGTCTAACCTACAACACGAGTACTGACTACAGCAACACCACTAATTCTACTGACTACAGCAACACCACTAGGTCTACTTACTACAGCAACACCACTAGACCTACTGACTACAGCAACACCACTAGACCTACTGACTACAGCAACACGACTAGGTCTACTGACTACAGCAACACCACTAGACCTACTGACTACAGCAGCTCCACTAGGTCTACTGACTACAGCAACAACACTAGGTCTATTTACTACAGACACACCACTAATTCTACTGACTACAGCAACACCATTAGGTCTACTTACTACAGCAACAACACTAGACCTACTGACTACAGCAACACCACTTGGTCTACTGACTACAGCAACACCACAATACCTACTGACTACAGGAACACCACTAGGTCTACTGACTACAGCAACACCACTAGACCTACTGACTACAGCAACACCACTAGACCTACTGACTACAGCAACCCCACTAGGTCTACTTACGACAGCAACACCACTAGACCTACTCACTACAGGAACACCACTAGGCCTAACCTACAACACGGGTACTGACTACAGCAACACCACAAGGTCTATTTACTACAGACACACCACTAATTCTACTGACTACAGCAACACCACTAGGTCTACTTACTACAGCAACACCACTAGACCTACTGACTACAGCAACACCACTTGGTCTACTGACTACAGCAACACCACAATCCCTACTGACTACAGGAACACCACTAGGTCTACTGACGACAGCAACACCACTAGGTCTTCTAACTACAGCAATACCACAAGAGCTACTGACTAAAGCAATACCACTAGGTCTACTGACTACAGCAACACCACTAGACCTACTGACTACAGCAACACCACTAGGTCTATTTACTACAGACACACCACTAATTCTACTGACTACAGCAACACCACTAGGTCTTCTTACTACAGCAACACCACTAGACCTACTGACTACACCAACACAACTTGGTCTACTGACTACAGCAACACCACAATACCTACTGACTACAGGAACACCACTAGGTCTACTGACTACAGCAACACCACTAGGTCTACTAACTACAGCATTACCACTAGGTCTACTGACTACAGCAGCACCACTAGACCTACTGACTACAGCAACACCACTAGACCTACTGACTACAGCAACACGACTAGGTCTACTGACTACAGCAACACCACTAGACCTACTGACTACAGCAACACCACTAGGTCTACTGACTACAGCAACACCACTAGACCTACTGACTACAGCAACACCACTAGGTCTAACCTACTGACTACAGCAACACCACTAGACCTACTGACTACAGCAACACCACTAGACCTACTGACTACAGCAACACCACTAGGTCTACTGACTACAGCAACACCACTAGACCTACTCACTACAGCAACACCACTAGACCTACTGACGACACCAACACCACTTGGTCTACTGACTACAGCAACACCACAATACCTACTGACTACAGGAACACCACTAGACCTACTGACTACAGCAACACCACTAGGTCTACTAAATACAGCATTACCACTAGGTCTACTGACTACAGCAGCACCACTAGACCTACTGACTACAGCAACACCACTAGACCTACTGACTACAGCAACACGACTAGGTCTACTGACTACAGCAACACCACTAGACCTACTGACTACAGCAGCACCACTAGGTCTACTGACTACAGCAACACCACTTGGTCTAACCTACAACACGAGTACTGACTACAGCAACACCACTAGGTCTACTGACTACAGCAACAATACTAGACCTACTGACTACAGCAACACCACTTGGTCTACTGACTACAGCAACACCACAAGACCAACTGAATAAAGCAACACCACTATGTCTACTGACTACAGCAACACCACAATACCTACAGACTACAGGAACACCTCTAGGTCTACTGACTACAGCAACACCACTAATTCTACTGACTACAGCAACACCACTAGACCTACTGACTACAGCAACACCACTTGGTCTACTGACTACAGCAACACCACAATACCTACTGACTACAGGAACACCACTAGGTCTACTGACTACATCAACACCACTAGACCTACTGACTACAGCAACACCACTAGGTCTACTAACTACAGCAACACCACAAGAGCTACTGACTACAACAATACCACTAGGTCTACTGACTACAGCAGCACCACTAGACCTACTGACTACAGCAACACCACTAGGACTACTGACTACAGCAACACCACTAGACCTACTGACTACAGCAGAACCACTGGGTCTACTGACTACAGCAACACCACTAGACCTACTGACAACAGCAACACCACTAGGTCAGACCTACAGCACAAGTACTGACTACAGCAAGACCACTAGACCTACTGACTACAGCAACACCACTAGACCTACTGACTACAGCAACACCACTAGGTCTACTGACTACAGCCACACCACTAGACCTTCTCACTACAGCAACACCACTAGACCTACTGACTACATCAACACCACTAGACCTACTGACTACAGCAACACCACTAGGTCTACTGACGACAGCATCACCACTAGACCTACTGACTACAGCAACACCACTAGGTCTAACCTACAACACGAGTTCTGACTACAGCAACACCACTAATTCTACTGACTAAAGCAAAACCACTAGGTCTACTTACTACAGCAACACCACTAGACCTACTGACTACAGCAACACCACAAGGTCTACTGACTACAGAAACACCACTAGGTCTATTTACTACAGCAACACCACTAATTCTACTGACTACAGCAACACCACTAGGTCTACTTACTACAGCAACACCACTAGACCTACTGACTACAGCAACACCACTTGGTCTACTGATTACAGCAACACCACAATACCTACTGACTACAGCAACACCACTAGACCTACTGACTACAGCAACACAACTAGGTCTACTAACTACAGCAACACCACAAGAGCTACTGACTACAGCAATACCTCTAGGTCTACTGACTACAGCAGCACCACTAGACCTACTGACTACAGCAACATGACTAGGTCTACTGACTACAGCAACACCACTAGGACTACTGACTACAGCAACACCACTAGACCTACTGACTACAGCAGCAACACTAGGTCTACTGACTACAGCAACACCACTAGACCTACTGACTACAGCAACACCACTAGGTCTTACCTACAACACTACTGACTACAGCAACACCACAATACCTACTGACTACAGCAACACCACTAGGTCTACTGACTACAGCAACACAACTAGGTCTACTAACTACAGCAACACCACAAGAGCTACTGACTACAGCAATACCTCTAGGTCTACTGACTACAGCAGCACCACTAGACCTACTGACTACAGAAACATGACTAGGTCTACTGACTACAGCAACACCACTAGGACTACTGACTACAGCAACACCACTAGACCTACTGACTACAGCAGCAACACTAGGTCTACTGACTACAGCAACACCACTAGACCTACTGACTACAGCATAACCACTAGGTCTACTGACTACAGCAACACCACTAGACCTACTGACAACAGCAACACCACTAGGTCTGACCTACAACACAAGTACTGACTACGGCAACACCACTAGACCTACTGACTACAGCAACACCACTAGACCTACTGACTACAGCAACACCACTAGGTCTACTGACTACAGCCACACCACTAGACCTACTCACTACAGCAACACCACTAGGTCTACTGACGACAGCAACACCACTAGACCTACTGACTACAGCAACACCACTAGGTCTATCCTACAACACGAGTTCTGACTACAGCAACACCACTAATTCTACTGACTAAAGCAACACCACTAGGTCTACTTACTACAGCAACACCACTAGACCTACTGACTACAGCAACACCACTAGGTCTACTGACTACAGCAACACCACTAGACCTACTGACTACAGCAACACCACTAGGTACAACACTACTGACTACAGCAACACCACTAGACCTACTGACTACAGCAACACCACTAGGTCTACTGACTACAGCCACACCACTAGACCTACTCACTACAGCAACACCACTAGACCTACTGACTACAGCAACACCACTTGGTCTACTGACTACAGCAACACCACAAGACCTACTGACTAAAGCAACACCACTATGTCTACTGACGACAGCAACACCACTAGACCTACTGACTACAGCAACACCACTAGGTCTAACCTGCAACACAAGTTCTGACTACAGCAACACCACTAATTCTACTGACTAAAGCAACACCACTATGTCTACTTACTACAGCAACACCACTAGACCTACTGACTACAGCAACACCACTAGGTCTACTGACTACAGAAACACCACTAGGTCTACTTACTACAGCAACACCACTAGGTCTACTTACTACAGCAACACCACTAGACCTACTGACTACAGCAACACCACTTGGTCTACTGACTACAGCAACACCACAATACCTACTGACTACAGCAACACCACTAGACCTACTGACTACAGCAACACCACTAGGTCTACTAACTACAGCAACACCACAAGAGCTACTGACTACAGCAACACGACTAGGTCTACTGACTACAGCAACACCACTAGACCTACTGACTACAGCAACACCACTAGGTCTACTGACTACAGCAACACCACTAGACCTACTGACTACAGCAACACCACTAGGTCTAACCTACAACACGAGGACTGACTACAGCAACACCACTAGACCTACTGACTACAGCAACACCACTAGACCTACTGACTACAGCAACACCACTAGGTCTACTGACTACAGCCACACCACTAGACCTACTCACTACAGAACTCACTAGACCTACTGACTACAGCAACACCACTTGGTCTACTGACTACAGCAACACCACAAGACCTACTGACTAAAGCAACACCACTATGTCTACTGACTACAGCAACACCACTAGACCTACTGACTACAGCAACACCACTAGGTCTAACCTACAACACGAGTACTGACTACAGCAACACCACTAATTCTACTGACTACAGCAACACCACTAGGTCTATTTACTACAGCAACACCACTAGACCTACTGACTACAGCAACACCACTAGGTCTACTGACTAAAGCAACACCACAAGGTCTATTTACTACAGCAACACCACTAATTCTACTGACTACAGCAACACCACAATACCTACTGACTACAGGAACACCACTAGGTCTACTGACTTCAGCAACACCACTTGACCTACTGACTACAGCAACACCACTAGGTCTACTAACTACAGCAACACCACAAGAGCTACTGACTACAGCAATACCACTAGGTCTACTGACTACAGCAGCACCACTAGGTCTACTGACTACAGCAGCACCACTAGACCTTCTGACTACAGCAACACCACTAGGTCTAACCTACAACACTAGTACTGACTACAGCAACACCACCAGACCTACTGACTACAGGAACACCACTAGATCTACTGACTACAGCAACACCACTTGACCTACTGACTACAGCAACACCACTAGACCTACTAACTACAGCAACACCACAAGGTCTACTGACTACAGAAACACCACTAGGTCTATTTACTACAGCAACACCACTAATTCTACTGACTACAGCAACACCACTAGGTCTACTTACTACAGCAACACCACTAGACCTACTGACTACAGCAACACCACTTGGTCTACTGATTACAGCAACACCACAATACCTACTGACTACAGCAACACCACTAGACCTACTGACTACAGCAACACAACTAGGTCTACTAACTACAGCAACACCACAAGAGCTACTGACTACAGCAATACCTCTAGGTCTACTGACTACAGCAGCACCACTAGACCTACTGACTACAGCAACATGACTAGGTCTACTGACTACAGCAACACCACTAGGACTACTGACTACAGCAACACCACTAGACCTACTGACTACAGCAGCAACACTAGGTCTACTGACTACAGCAACACCACTAGACCTACTGACAACAGCAACACCACTAGGTCTTACCTACAACACGAGTACTGACTACAGCAACACCACAATACCTACTGACTACAGCAACACCACTAGGTCTACTGACTACAGCAACACAACTAGGTCTACTAACTACAGCAACACCACAAGAGCTACTGACTACAGCAATACCTCTAGGTCTACTGACTACAGCAGCACCACTAGACCTACTGACTACAGAAACATGACTAGGTCTACTGACTACAGCAACACCACTAGGACTACTGACTACAGCAACACCACTAGACCTACTGACTACAGCAGCAACACTAGGTCTACTGACTACAGCAACACCACTAGACCTACTGACTACAGCATAACCACTAGGTCTACTGACTACAGCAACACCACTAGACCTACTGACAACAGCAACACCACTAGGTCTGACCTACAACACAAGTACTGACTACGGCAACACCACTAGACCTACTGACTACAGCAACACCACTAGACCTACTGACTACAGCAACACCACTAGGTCTACTGACTACAGCCACACCACTAGACCTACTCACTACAGCAACACCACTAGGTCTACTGACGACAGCAACACCACAAGACCTACTGACTAAAGCAACACCACTATGTCTACTTACTACAGCAACACCACTAGACCTACTGACTACAGCAACACCACTAGGTCTACTGACTACAGAAACACCACTAGGTCTATTTACTACAGCAACACCACTAGGTCTACTTACTACAGCAACACCACTAGACCTACTGACTACAGCAACACCACTTGGTCTACTGACTACAGCAACACCACAATACCTACTGACTACAGCAACACCACTAGACCTACTGACTACAGCAACACAACTAGGTCTACTAACTACAGCAACACCACAAGAGCTACTGACTACAGCAATACCTCTAGGTCTACTGACTACAGCAGCACCACTAGACCTACTGACTACAGCAACATGACTAGGTCTACTGACTACAGCAACACCACTAGACCTACTGACTACAGCAACACCACTAGGTCTTACCTACAACACGAGTACTGACTACAGCAACACCACTAGACCTACTGACTACAGCAACACCACTAGACCTACTGACTACAGCAACACCACTAGGTCTACTGACTACAGCAACACCACTAGACCTACTCACTACAGCAACACCACTAGACCTACTGACTACAGCAACACCACTTGGTCTACTGACTACAGCAACACCACAAGACCTACTGACTAAAGCAACACCACTATGTCTACTGACTACAGCAACACCACTAGACCTACTGACTACAGCAACACCACTAGGTCTAACCTACAACACGAGTACTGACTACAGCAACACCACTAGACCTACTGACTACAGCAACACCACTAGGTCACTACAGCAACACCACTAGACCTACTGACTACAGCAACACCACTAGGTCTACTGACTAAAGCAACACCACAAGGTCTATTTACTACAGCAACACCACTAATTCTACTGACTACAGCAACACCACAATACCTACTGACTACAGCAACACCACTAGGTCTACTGACTTCAGCAACACCACTAGACCTACTGACTACAGCAACACCACTAGGTCTACTAACTACAGCAACACCACAAGAGCTACTGACTACAGCAACACCACTAGGTCTACTGACTACAGCAACACCACTAGGTCTACTGACTACAGCAGCACCACTAGACCTTCTGACTACAGCAACACCACTAGGTCTAACCTACAACACTAGTACTGACTACAGCACCACACCTACTGACTACAGGAACACCACTAGATCTACTGACTACAGCAACACCACTTGACCTACTGACTACAGCAACACCACTAGGTCTACTAACTACAGCAACACCACAAGGTCTACTGACTACAGAAACACCACTAGGTCTATTTACTACAGCAACACCACTAATTCTACTGACTACAGCAACACCACTAGGTCTACTTACTACAGCAACACCACTAGACCTACTGACTACAGCAACACCACTTGGTCTACTGATTACAGCAACACCACAATACCTACTGACTACAGCAACACCACTAGACCTACTGACTACAGCAACACAACTAGGTCTACTAACTACAGCAACACCACAAGAGCTACTGACTACAGCAATACCTCTAGGTCTACTGACTACAGCAGCACCACTAGACCTACTGACTACAGCAACATGACTAGGTCTACTGACTACAGCAACACCACTAGGACTACTGACTACAGCAACACCACTAGACCTACTGACTACAGCAGCAACACTAGGTCTACTGACTACAGCAACACCACTAGACCTACTGACAACAGCAACACCACTAGGTCTTACCTACAACACGAGTACTGACTACAGCAACACCACAATACCTACTGACTACAGCAACACCACTAGGTCTACTGACTACAGCAACACAACTAGGTCTACTAACTACAGCAACACCACAAGAGCTACTGACTACAGCAATACCTCTAGGTCTACTGACTACAGCAGCACCACTAGACCTACTGACTACAGAAACATGACTAGGTCTACTGACTACAGCAACACCACTAGGACTACTGACTACAGCAACACCACTAGACCTACTGACTACAGCAGCAACACTAGGTCTACTGACTACAGCAACACCACTAGACCTACTGACTACAGCATAACCACTTGGTCTACTGACTACAGCAACACCACAAGACCTACTGACTAAAGCAACACCACTATGTCTACTGACGACAGCAACACCACTAGACCTACTGACTACAGCAACACCACTAGGTCTAACCTACAACACGAGTACTGACTACAGCAACACCACTAATTCTACTGACTACAGCAACACCACTAGGTCTATTTACTACAGCAACACCACTAGACCTACTGACTACAGCAACACCACTAGGTCTACTGACTAAAGCAACACCACAAGGTCTATTTACTACAGCAACACCACTAATTCTACTGACTACAGCAACACCACAATACCTACTGACTACAGGAACACCACTAGGTCTACTGACTTCAGCAACACCACTGACCTACTGACTACAGCAACACCACTAGGTCTACTAACTACAGCAACACCACAAGAGCTACTGACTACAGCAATACCACTAGGTCTACTGACTACAGCAGCACCACTAGGTCTACTGACTACAGCAGCACCACTAGACCTTCTGACTACAACAACACCACTAGGTCTAACCTACAACACTAGTACTGACTACAGCAACACCACCAGACCTACTGACTACAGGAACACCACTAGATCTACTGACTACAGCAACACCACTTGACCTACTGACTACAGCAACACCACTAGGTCTACTAACTACAGCAACACCACAAGGTCTACTGACTACAGAAACACCACTAGGTCTATTTACTACAGCAACACCACTAATTCTACTGACTACAGCAACACCACTAGGTCTACTTACTACAGCAACACCACTAGACCTACTGACTACAGCAACACCACTTGGTCTACTGATTACAGCAACACCACAATACCTACTGACTACAGCAACACCACTAGACCTACTGACTACAGCAACACAACTAGGTCTACTAACTACAGCAACACCACAAGAGCTACTGACTACAGCAATACCTCTAGGTCTACTGACTACAGCAGCACCACTAGACCTACTGACTACAGCAACATGACTAGGTCTACTGACTACAGCAACACCACTAGGACTACTGACTACAGCAACACCACTAGACCTACTGACTACAGCAGCAACACTAGGTCTACTGACTACAGCAACACCACTAGACCTACTGACAACAGCAACACCACTAGGTCTTACCTACAACACAGTACTGACTACAGCAACACCACAATACCTACTGACTACAGCAACACCACTAGGTCTACTGACTACAGCAACACAACTAGGTCTACTAACTACAGCAACACCACAAGAGCTACTGACTACAGCAACACCACTAGGTCTACTGACTACAGCAGCACCACTAGACCTACTGACTACAGCAACACCACTAGGTCTACTGACTACAGCAACACCACTAGGACTACTGACTACAGCAACACCACTAGACCTACTGACTACAGCAGCAACACTAGGTCTACTGACTACAGCAACACCACTAGACCTACTGACTACAGCAACACCACTAGGTCTACTGACTACAGCCACACCACTAGACCTACTCACTACAGCAACACCACTAGGTCTACTGACGACAGCAACACCACTAGACCTACTGACTACAGCAACACCACTAGGTCTATCCTACAACACGAGTTCTGACTACAGCAACACCACTAATTCTACTGACTAAAGCAACACCACTAGGTCTACTGACTACAGCAGCAACACTAGGTCTACTGACTACAGCAACACCACTAGACCTACTGACAACAGCAACACCACTAGGTCTTACATACAACACGAGTACTGACTACAGCAACACCACTAGACCTACTGACTACAGCAACACCACTAGGTCTACTGACTACAGCCACACCACTAGACCTACTCACTACAGCAACACCACTAGACCTACTGACTACAGCAACACCACTTGGTCTACTGACTACAGCAACACCACAAGACCTACTGACTAAAGCAACACCACTATGTCTACTGACGACAGCAACACCACTAGACCTACTGACTACAGCAACACCACTAGGTCTAACCTGCAACACAAGTTCTGACTACAGCAACACCACTAATTCTACTGACTAAAGCAACACCACTATGTCTACTTACTACAGCAACACCACTAGACCTACTGACTACAGCAACACCACTAGGTCTACTGACTACAGAAACACCACTAGGTCTATTTACTACAGCAACACCACTAGGTCTACTTACTACAGCAACACCACTAGACCTACTGACTGCAGCAACACCACTAGACCTACTGACTACAGCAACACAACTAGGTCTACTAACTACAGCAACACCACAAGAGCTACTGACTACAGCAATACCTCTAGGTCTACTGACTACAGCAGCACCACTAGACCTACTGACTACAGCAACATGACTACTGACTACAGCAACACCACTAGACCTACTGACTACAGCAACACCACTAGGTCTTACCTACAACACGAGTACTGACTACAGCAACACCACTAGACCTACTGACTACAGCAACACCACTAGACCTACTGACTACAGCAACACCACTAGGTCTACTGACTACAGCCACACCACTAGACCTACTCACTACAGCAACATCACTAGACCTACTGACTACAGCAACACCACTTGGTCTACTGACTACAGCAACACCACAAGACCTACTGACTAAAGCAACACCACTATGTCTACTGACGACAGCAACACCACTAGACCTACTGACTACAGCAACACCACTAGGTCTAACCTACAACACGAGTACTGACTACAGCAACACCACTAATTCTACTGACTACAGCAACACCACTAGGTCTACTTACTACAGCAACACCACTAGACCTACTGACTACAGCAACACCACTAGGTCTACTGACTAAAGCAACACCACAAGGTCTATTTACTACAGCAACACCACTAATTCTACTGACTACAGCAACACCACAATACCTACTGACTACAGGAACACCACTAGGTCTACTGACTTCAGCAACACCACTTGACCTACTGACTACAGCAACACCACTAGGTCTACTAACTACAGCAACACCACAAGAGCTACTGACTACAGCAATACCACTAGGTCTACTGACTACAGCAGCACCACTAGGTCTACTGACTACAGCAGCACCACTAGACCTTCTGACTACAGCAACACCACTAGGTCTAACCTACAACACTAGTACTGACTACAGCAACACCACCAGACCTACTGACTACAGCAACACCACTAGACCTACGGACTACAGCAACAACACTAGGTCCACTGACTACAGCCACACCACTAGACCTACTCACTACAGCAACATCACTAGACCTACTGACTACAGCAACACCACTTGGTCTACTGACTACAGCAACACCACAAGACCTACTGACTAAAGCAACACCACTATGTCTACTGACGACAGCAATACCACTAGACCTACTGACTACAGCAACACCACTAGGTCTAACCTACAACACGAGTACTGACTACAGCAACACCACTAATTCTACTGACTACAGCAACACCACTAGGTCTACTTACTACAGCAACACCACTAGACCTACTGACTACAGCAACACCACTAGGTCTACTGAATAAAGCAACACCACAAGGTCTATTTACTACAGCAACACCACTAATTCTACTGACTACAGCAACACCACTAGACCTACTGACTACAGCAACACCACTTGGTCTACTGACTACAGCAACAACACTAGACCTACTCACAACAGCAACACCACTAGGTCTACTGACGACAGCATCACCACTAGACCTACTGACTACAGCAACACCACTAGGTCTAACCTACTGACTACAGCAACACCACTAATTCTACTGACTAAAGCAAAACCACTAGGTCTACTTACTACAGCAACACCACTAGACCTACTGACTACAGCAACACCACAAGGTCTACTGACTACAGAAACACCACTAGGTCTACTTACTACAGCAACACCACTAGACCTACTGACTACAGCAACACCACTTGGTCTACTGATTACAGCAACACCACAATACCTACTGACTACAGCAACACCACTAGACCTACTGACTACAGCAACACAACTAGGTCTACTAACTACAGCAACACCACAAGAGCTACTGACTACAGCAATACCTCTAGGTCTACTGACTACAGCAGCACCACTAGACCTACTGACTACAGCAACATGACTAGGTCTACTGACTACAGCAACACCACTAGGACTACTGACTACAGCAACACCACTAGACCTACTGACTACAGCAGCAACACTAGGTCTACTGACTACAGCAACACCACTAGACCTACTGACAACAGCAACACCACTAGACCTACTGACTACAGCAACACCACAAGGTCTACTGACTACAGAAACACCACTAGGTCTACTTACTACAGCAACACCACTAGACCTACTGACTACAGCAACACCACTTGGTCTACTGATTACAGCAACACCACAATACCTACTGACTACAGCAACACCACTAGACCTACTGACTACAGCAACACAACTAGGTCTACTAACTACAGCAACACCACAAGAGCTACTGACTACAGCAATACCACTAGGTCTACTGACTGCAGCACACTAGACCTACTGACTACAGCAACATGACTAGGTCTACTGACTACAGCAACACCACTAGGACTACTGACTACAGCAACACCACTAGACCTACTGACTACAGCAGCAACACTAGGTCTACTGACTACAGCAACACCACTAGACCTACTGACAACAGCAACACCACTAGACCTACTGACTACAGCAACACCACTTGGTCTACTGATTACAGCAACACCACAATACCTACTGACTACAGCAACACCACTAGACCTACTGACTACAGCAACACAACTACTAACTACAGCAACACCACAAGAGCTACTGACTACAGCAATACCTCTAGGTCTACTGACTACAGCAGCACCACTAGACCTACTGACTACAGAAACATGACTAGGTCTACTGACTACAGCAACACCACTAGGACTACTGACTACAGCAACACCACTAGACCTACTGACTACAGCAGCAACACTAGGTCTACTGACTACAGCAACACCACTAGACCTACTGACTACAGCATAACCACTAGGTCTACTGACTACAGCAACACCACTAGACCTACTGACACAGCAACACCACTAGGTCTACTGACTACAGCACCACTAGACTACTGACTACAGCAACACCACTAGACCTACTGACTACAGCAACACCACTAGGTCTACTGACTACAGCCACACCACTAGACCTACTCACTACAGCAACACCACTAGGTCTACTGACGACAGCAACACCACTAGACCTACTGACTACAGCAACACCACTAGGTCTATCCTACAACACGAGTTCTGACTACAGCAACACCACTAATTCTACTGACTAAAGCAACACCACTAGGTCTACTTACTACAGCAACACCACTAGACCTACTGACTACAGCAGCAACACTAGGTCTACTGACTACAGCAACACCACTAGACCTACTGACAACAGCAACACCACTAGGTCTTACCTACAACACGAGTACTGACTACAGCAACACCACTAGACCTACTGACTACAGCAACACCACTAGGTCTACTGACTACAGCCACACCACAGACCTACTCAACAGCAACACCACTAGACCTACTGACTACAGCAACACCACTGGTCTACTGACTACAGCAACACCACAAGACCTACTGACTAAAGCAACACCACTATGTCTACTGACTACAGCAGCAACACCACTAGACCTACTGACTACAGCAACACCACTAGGTCTAACCTGCAACACAAGTTCTGACTACAGCAACACCACTAATTCTACTGACTAAAGCAACACCACTATGTCTACTTACTACAGCAACACCACTAGACCTACTGACTACAGCAACACCACTAGGTCTACTGACTACAGAAACACCACTAGGTCTATTTACTACAGCAACACCACTAGGTCTACTTTCTACAGCAACACCACTAGACCTACTGACTACAGCAACACCACTTGGTCTACTGACTACAGCAACACCACAATACCTACTGACTACAGCAACACCACTAGGTCTTACCTACAACACGAGTACTGACTACAGCAACACCACTAGACCTACTGACTACAGCAACACCACTAGACCTACTGACTACAGCAACACCACTAGGTCTACTGACTACAGCCACACCACTAGACCTACTCACTACAGCAACATCACTAGACCTACTGACTACAGCAACACCACTTGGTCTACTGACTACAGCAACACCACAAGACCTACTGACTAAAGCAACACCACTATGTCTACTGACTACAGCAACACCACAGCAACACCACTAGACCTACTGACTACAGCAACACCACTAGGTCTAACCTACAACACGAGTACTGACTACAGCAACACCACTAATTCTACTGACTACAGCAACACCACTAGGTCTACTTACTACAGCAACACCACTAGACCTACTGACTACAGCAACACCACTAGGTCTACTGACTAAAGCAACACCACAAGGTCTATTTACTACAGCAACACCACTAATTCTACTGACTACAGCAACACCACAATACCTACTGACTACAGGAACACCACTAGGTCTACTGACTACAGCAACACCACTTGACCTACTGACTACAGCAACACCACTAGGTCTACTAACTACAGCAACACCACAAGAGCTACTGACTACATCAATACCACTAGGTCTACTGACTACAGCAGCACCACTAGGTCTACTGACTACAGCAGCACCACTAGACCTTCTGACTACAGCAACACCACTAGGTCTAACCTACAAC
>NC_088222.1:3418591-3498591 GCF_036934945.1 Oncorhynchus masou masou | reverse complement strand
TGGTGTGTTTCTAATGTCTGGTGTGTTTCTAATGTCTAGCGTGTTTCTAATGTCTGGTGTGTTTCTAATGTCTAGTGTGTTTCTAATGTCTGGTGTGTTTATAATGTCTGGTGTGTTTCTAATGTCTGGTGTGTTTCTAATGTCAGGTGTGTTTCTAATATCAGGTGTGTTTCTAATGTCAGGTGTGTTTCTAATATCAGGTGTGTTTCTAATGTCAGGTGTGTTTCTAATGTCAGGTGTGTTTCTAATGTCTGGTGTGTTTCTAATGTCAGGTGTGTTTCTAATGTCAGGTGTGTTTCTAATGTCAGGTGTGTTTCTAATGTCTGGTGTGTTTCTGTCACGTGTTTTTTTAATGTCAGGTGTGTTTCTAATGTCTGGTGTGTTTCTAATGTCAGGTGTGCTTCAGTAAGGTGTGTTTCTAATGTCTGGTGTGTTTCTAATATCTGGTGTATTTCTAAGGTCTGTTGTGTTTCTAATGTCTGGTGTGTTTCTAATGTCTGGTGTGTTTCTAATGTCTGGTGTGTTTACTAAGGTCTGGTTTGTTTCTAATGCCTGGTGTGTTTATAATGTCTGGTGTGTTTCTAATGTCTGGTGTGTTTCTAATTTCTGGTGTGTTTCTAATGTCGGGCGTGTTTATAATGTCTGGTGTGTTTATAATGTCTGGTGTGTTTCTGGCAGGTGTGTTTCTAATGTCAGGTGTGTTTCTAATGTCAGGTGTGTTTCTAATGTCTGGTGTGTTTCTAATGTCTGGTGTGTTTCTAATGTCTGGTGTGTTTCTAATGTCTGGTGTGTTTCGAATGTCTGCTGTGTTTATAATGTCAGGTGTGTTTCTGTCTGGTGTCTTTCTAATATCTTGTGTCTTTCTGTCTGGTGTGTTTCTAATATCTGGTGTGTTTCTAATGTCTGTAAGGTGTGTTTCTAATGTCTGGTGTGTTTCTAATGTCTGGTGTATTTCTAAGTTCTGCTGTGTTTCTAATGTCTGGTGTGTTTCTAATGTCTAGTGTGTTTCTAATGTCTGATGTATTTCTAAGGTCTGCTGTGTTTCTAATGTCTGGTGTGTTTCTAAGGTCTGCTGTGTTTCTAATGTCTGGTGTGTTTCTAATGTCAGGTGTGTTTCTAATATCAGGTGTGTTTCTAATGTCAGGTGTGTTTCTAATATCAGGTGTGTTTCTAATGTCTGGTGTGTTTCTAATGTCAGGTGTCTTTCGAATGTCTGCTGTGTTTATAATGTCAGGTGTGTTTCTGTCTGGTGTCTTTCTAATATCTTGTGTCTTTCTGTCTGGTGTGTTTCTAATATCTGGTGTGTTTCTAATGTCAGGTGTGCTTCTGTAAGGTGTGTTTCTAATGTCTGGTGTGTTTCTAATGTCTGGTGTATTTCTAAGTTCTGCTGTGTTTCTAATGTCTGGTGTGTTTCTAATGTCTGGTGTGTTTCTAAAATCTGGTGTATTTCTAAGGTCTGGTGTGTTTCTAATGTCTGGTGTATTTATAATGTCTGGTGTGTTTCTAATGTCTGGTGTGTTTCTAATGTCTGGTGTGTTTCTAATTTCTGGTGTGTTTCTTATGTCTGGTGTGTTTCTAATGTCGGGGTGTGTTTATAATGTCTGGTGTGTTTATAATGTCTGGTGTGTTTCTAAGGTTTTTTTCTAATGTCAGGTGTGTTTCTAATGTCAGGTGTGTTTCTAATGTCAGGTGTGTTTCTAATGTCAGGTGTGTTTCTAATGTCAGGTGTGTTTCTAATGTCTGGTGTGTTTCTAATGTCAGGTGTGTTTCTAATGTGAGATGTGGTGTGTGTGTTTATAATGTCTGGTGTGTTTCTAATGTCAGGTGTGTTTCTAATGTCAGGTGTGTTTCTAATGTCAGGTGTGTTTCTAATGTCTGGTGTGTTTCTAATGTCAGGTGTGTTTCTGTCAGGTGTGTTTCTAATGTCAGGTGTGTTTCTAATGTCAGGTGTGTTTCTAATGTCTGGTGTGTTTCTAATGTCAGGTGTGTTTCTAATGTCAGATGTGTTTCTAGTGTCTGGTGTGTTTATAATATCTGGTGTGTTTCTAATGTCTGGTGTGTTTCTAATGTCTGGTGTGTTTCTAATGTCTGGTGTGTTTATAATGTCTGGTGTGTTTCTAATGTCAGGTGTGTTTATAGTATCTGGTGTGTTTCTAATGACAGGTGTGTTTCTAATGTCTGGTGTGTTTATAATGTCTGGTGTGTTTCTAATGTCTGGTGTGTTTATAATATCTGGTGTGTTTCTAATGACAGGTGTGTTTCTAATGTCAGGTGTGTTTCTAATGTCAGGGGTGTTTATAATATTAGGTGTGTTTCTAATGTCTGGTGTGTTTATAATATCAGGTGTGTTTCTAATGTCAGGTGTGTTTCTAATGTCAGGTGTGTTTCTAATGTCAGGTGTGTTTCAAATGTCAGGTGTGTTTCTGTCAGGTGTGTTTTTAATGTCAGGTGTGTTTCTAATGTCAGGTGTGTTTCTAATGTCAGGTGTGATTCTAATGTCTGGTGTGTTTCTAATGTCTGTTGTGTTTCTAATAATCAGGTGTGTTTCTAATGTCAGGTGTGTTTCTAATGTTAGATGTGTTTCTAGTGTCTGGTGTGTTTATAATGTCTGGTGTGTTTCTAATGTCAGGTGTGTTTCTAATGTCAGGTGTGTTTCTAATGTCAGGTGTGTTTCTAATGTCTGGTGTGTTTCTAATGTCTGTTGTGTGTCAGGTGTGTTTCTAATGTCAGGTGTGTTTCTAATGTCTGGTGTGTTTCTAATGTCAGGTGTGTTTCTAATGTCAGGTGTGTTTCTAATGTCTGGTGTGTTTATAATGTCTGGTGTGTTTCTAATGTCTGGTGTGTTTCTAATGTCTGGTGTGTTTCTAATGTCAGGTGTGTTTCTAATGTCAGGTGTGTTTCTAATGTCTGGTGTGTTTCTAATGTCAGTAAGGTGTGTTTCTAATGTCTGGTGTGTTTCTAATATCTGGTGTATTTCTAATGTCTGGTGTGTTTCTAATGTCTGGTGTGTTTCTAATGTCTGGTATGTTTCTAATGTCTGGTGTATTACTAAGGTCTGGTTTGTTTCTAATGCCTGGTGTGTTTCTAATGTCTGGTGTGTTTCTAATGTCTGGTGTGTTTCTAATGTCTGGTGTGTTTCTAATAATGTCTGGTGTGTTTCTAATGTCAGGTGTGTTTATAATGTCTGGTGTGTTTCTAATGTCTGGTGTGTTTATAATATCTGGTGTGTTTCTAATGTCAGGTGTGTTTCTAATGTCAGGTGTGTTTCTGTCTGGTGTGTTTCTAATGTCTGGTGTGTTTCTAATGTCAGGTGTGTTTCTAATGTCAGGTGTGTTTCTAATGTCAGGTGTGTTTCTAATCTCAGGTGTGTTTCTAATGTCAGGTGTGTTTCTAGTGTCTGGTGTGTTTATAATGTCTGGTGTGTTTCTAATGTCTGGTGTGTTTCTAATGTCAGGTGTGTTTCTAATGTCAGGTGTGTTTCTAATGTCTGGTGTGTTTCTAATGTCAGGTGTGTTTCTGTCAGGTGTGTTTCTAATGTCTGGTGTGTTTCTAATGTCAGGTGTGTTTCTAATGTCTGGTGTGTTTCTAATGTCTCAGATGTGTTTCTGTGTCTGGTGTGTTTCTAATGTCTGGTGTGTTTCTAATGTCAGGTGTGTTTCTAATGTCAGGTGTGTTTCTAATGTCTGGTGTGTTTCTAATGTCTGGTGTGTTTATAATGTCTGGTGTGTTTCTAATGTCAGGTGTGTTTATAATATCTGGTGTGTTTATAATGTCTGGTGTGTTTCTAATGTCTGGTGTGTTTCTAATTTCTGGTGTGTTTCTTATGTCTGGTGTGTTTCTAATGTCGGGCGTGTTTATAATGTCTTGTGTGTTTATAATGTCTGGTGTGTTTCTGGCAGGTTTTTTTCTAATGTCAGGTGTGTTTCTAATGTCAGGTGTGTTTCTAATGTCTGGTGTGTTTCTAATGTCAGGTGTGTTTCTAATGTCAGGTGTGTTTCTAATGTCAGGTGTGTTTCTAATGTGAGATGTGTTTCTAGTGTCTGGTGTGTTTATAATGTCTGGTGTGTTTCTAATGTCAGGTGTGTTTCTAATGTCAGGTGTGTTTCTAATGTCAGGTGTGTTTCTAATGTCTGGTGTGTTTCTAATGTCAGGTGTGTTTCTGTCAGGTGTGTTTCTAATGTCAGGTGTGTTTCTAATGTCAGGTGTGTTTCTGATGTCTGGTGTGTTTCTAATGTCAGGTGTGTTTCTAATGTCAGATGTGTTTCTATGTCTGGTGTGTTTCTAATGTCTGGTGTGTTTCTAATGTCTGGTGTGTTTCTAATGTCAGGTGTGTTTCTAATGTCAGGTGTGTTTCTAATGTCTGGTGTGTTTCTAATGTCAGGTGTGCTTCTGTAAGGTGTGTTTCTAATGTCTGGTGTGTTTCCAATATCTGGTGTATTTCTAAGGTCTGTTTTGTTTCTAATGTCTGGTGTGTTTCTAATGTCTGGTATGTTTCTAATGTCTGGTGTATTACTAAGGTCTGGTTTGTTTCTAATGCCTGGTGTGTTTATAATGTCTGGTGTGTTTATAATGTCTGGTGTGTTTCTAATGTCTGGTGTGTTTCTAATGTCAGGTGTGTTTATAATATCTGGTGTGTTTCTAATGTCTGGTGTGTTTCTAATGTCTGGTGTGTTTCTAATGTCTGGTGTGTTTATAATGTCTGGTGTGTTTCTAATGTCAGGTGTGTTTATAGTATCTGGTGTGTTTCTAATGACAGGTGTGTTTCTAATGTCTGGTGTGTTTATAATGTCTGGTGTGTTTCTAATGTCTGGTGTGTTTATAATATCTGGTGTGTTTCTAATGACAGGTGTGTTTCTAATGTCAGGTGTGTTTCTAATGTCAGGTGTGTTTCTAATGTAAGGTGTGTTTCTAATGTCTGGTGTGTTTATAATATCAGGTGTGTTTCTAATGTCAGGTGTGTTTCTAATGTCAGGTGTGTTTCTAATGTCAGGTGTGTTTCAAATGTCAGGTGTGTTTCTGTCAGGTGTGTTTTTAATGTCAGGTGTGTTTCTAATGTCAGGTGTGTTTCTAATGTCAGGTGTGATTCTAATGTCTGGTGTGTTTCTAATGTCTGTTGTGTTTCTAATAATCAGGTGTGTTTCTAATGTCAGGTGTGTTTCTAATGTTAGATGTGTTTCTAGTGTCTGGTGTGTTTATAATGTCTGGTGTGTTTCTAATGTCAGGTGTGTTTCTAATGTCAGGTGTGTTTCTAATGTCAGGTGTGTTTCTAATGTCTGGTGTGTTTCTAATGTCTGTTGTGTTTCTGTCAGGTGTGTTTCTAATGTCAGGTGTGTTTCTAATGTCTGGTGTGTTTCTAATGTCAGGTGTGTTTCTAATGTCAGATGTGTTTCTAGTGTCTGGTGTGTTTATAATGTCTGGTGTGTTTCTAATGTCTGGTGTGTTTCTAATGTCTGGTGTGTTTCTAATGTCAGGTGTGTTTCTAATGTCAGGTGTGTTTCTAATGTCTGGTGTGTTTCTAATGTCAGGTGTGCTTCAGTAAGGTGTGTTTCTAATGTCTGGTGTGTTTCTAATATCTGGTGTATTTCTAATGTCTGGTGTGTTTCTAATGTCTGGTGTGTTTCTAATGTCTGGTATGTTTCTAATGTCTGGTGTGTTTCTAATGTCTGGTGTGTTTCTAATGTCTGGTGTGTTTCTAATGTCTGGTGTGTTTCTAATGTCTGGTGTGTTTCTAATGTCTGGTGTGTTTCTAATGTCTGGTGTGTTTATAATGTCTGGTGTGTTTCTAATGTCAGGTGTGTTTATAATGTCTGGTGTGTTTCTAATGTCTGGTGTGTTTCTAATGTCTGGTGTGTTTCTAATGTCAGGTGTGTTTCTAATGTCAGGTGTGTTTTAATGTCACGTGTGTTTCTAATGTCAGGTGTGTTTCTAATGTCAGGTGTGTTTCTAATGTCAGGTGTGTTTCTAATGTCAGGTGTGTTTCTAATCTCAGGTGTGTTTCTAATGTCAGATGTGTTTCTAGTGTCTGGTGTGTTTATAATGTCTGGTGTGTTTCTAATGTCAGGTGTGTTTCTAATGTCAGGTGTGTTTCTAATGTCAGGTGTGTTTCTAATGTCTGGTGTGTTTCTAATGTCAGGTGTGTTTCTGTCAGGTGTGTTTCTAATGTCAGGTGTGTTTCTAATGTCAGGTGTGTTTCTGATGTATGGTGTGTTTCTAATGTCAGGTGTTTTTCTAATGTCAGATGTGTTTCTAGTGTCTGGTGTGTTTATAATGTCTGGTGTGTTTCTAATGTCAGGTGTGTTTCTAATGTCAGGTGTGTTTCTAATGTCTGGTGTGTTTCTAATGTCTGGTGTGTTTATAATGTCTGGTGTGTTTCTAATGTCAGGTGTGTTTATAATATCTGGTGTGTTTATAATGTCTGGTGTGTTTCTAATGTCTGGTGTGTTTCTAATGTCTGGTGTGTTTATAATGTCTGGTGTGTTTCTAATGTCAGGTGTGTTTATAATATCTGGTGTGTTTCTAATGACAGGTGTGTTTCTAATGTCTGGTGTGTTTATAATGTCTGGTGTGTTTCTAATGTCTGGTGTGTTTATAATATCTGGTGTGTTTCTAATGACAGGTGTGTTTCTAATGTCAGGTGTCTTTCTGTCACGTGTGTTTCTATTGTCTGGTGTGTTTCTAATATCAGGTGTGTTTCTAATGTCAGGTGTGTTTCAAATGTCAGGTGTGTTTCTGTCAGGTGTGTTTTTAATGTCAGGTGTGTTTCTAATGTCAGGTGTGTTTCTAATGTCAGGTGTGTTTCTAATGTCTGGTGTGTTTCTAATGTCTGGTGTGTTTCTAATAATCAGGTGTGTTTCTAATGTCAGGTGTGTTTCTAATGTCAGGTGTCTTTCTGTCACGTGTGTTTCTATTGTCTGGTGTGTTTATAATGTCTGGTGTGTTTCTAATGTCAGGTGTGTTTCTAATGTCAGGTGTGTTTCTAATGTCAGGTGTGTTTCTAATGTCTGGTGTGTTTCTAATGTCAGGTGTGTTTCTAATGTCTGGTGTGTTTCTAATGTCAGGTGTGTTTATAATGTCTGGTGTGTTTCTAATGTCTGGTGTGTTTCTTTCTAATGTCAGGTGTGTTTCTAATGTCAGGTGTCTTTCTGTCACGTGTGTTTCTATTGTCTGGTGTGTTTCTAATGTCAGGTGTGTTTCTAATGTCAGGTGTGTTTCTAATGTCAGGTGTGTTTCTAATGTCAGGTGTGTTTCTAATGTCAGATGTGTTTCTAGTGTCTGGTGTGTTTATAATGTCTGGTGTGTTTCTAATGTCAGGTGTGTTTCTAATGTCAGGTGTGTTTCTAATGTCAGGTGTGTTTCTAATGTCTGGTGTGTTTCTAATGTCAGGTGTGTTTCTGTCAGGTGTGTTTCTAATGTCAGGTGTGTTTCTAATGTCAGGTGTGTTTCTGATGTCTGGTGTGTTTCTAATGTCAGGTGTGTTTCTAATGTCAGATGTGTTTCTAGTGTCTGGTGTGTTTATAATGTCTGGTGTGTTTCTAATGTCTGGTGTGTTTCTAATGTCAGGTGTGTTTCTAATGTCTGGTGTGTTTCTAATGTCAGGTGTGTTTCTAATGTCTGGTGTGTTTCTAATGTCAGGTGTGTTTATAATGTCTGGTGTGTTTATAATGTCTGGTGTGTTTCTAATGTCTGGTGTGTTTCTAATGTCTGGTGTGTTTATAATGTCTGGTGTGTTTCTAATGTCTGGTGTGTTTCTAATGTCTGGTGTGTTTCTAATGTCTGGTGTGTTTCTAATGTCAGGTGTGTTTATAATGTCTGGTGTGTTTCTAATGTCTGGTGTGTTTATAATATCTGGTGTGTTTCTAATGACAGGTGTGTTTCTAATGTCAGGTGTCTTTCTGTCACGTGTGTTTCTATTGTCTGGTGTGTTTCTAATGTCAGGTGTGTTTCTAATGTCAGGTGTGTTTCTAATGTCAGGTGTGTTTCTAATGTCAGGTGTGTTTCTAATGTCAGGTGTGTTTCTAATGTCAGGTGTGTTTCTATTGTCTGGTGTGTTTCTAATGTCTGGTGTGTTTCTAATGTCAGGTGTGTTTCTAATGTCAGGTGTGTTTCTAATGTCTGGTGTGTTTCTTTCAGGTGTGTTTCTAATGTCTGGTGTGTTTCTAATGTCTGGTGTGTTTCTAATGTCAGGTGTGTTTCTAATGTCTGGTGTGTTTATAATGTCTGGTGTGTTTCTAATGTCAGGTGTGTTTCTAATGTCTGGTGTGTTTCTAATGTCAGGTGTGTTTCTAATGTCTGGTGTGTTTCTAATGTCTGGTGTGTTTCTAATGTCTGGTGTGTTTCTAATGTCAGGTGTGTTTCTAATGTCAGGTGTGTTTCTAATGTCTGGTGTGTTTCTAATGTCAGGTGTGTTTCTAATGTCAGGTGTGTTTCTAATGTCAGGTGTGTTTCTAATGTCAGGTGTGTTTCTAATGTATGGTGTGTTTCTAATGTCAGGTGTGTTTCTAATGTCAGGTGTGTTTCTAATGTCTGGTGTGTTTCTAATGTCTGGTGTGTTTCTAATGTCAGGTGTGTTTCTAATGTCAGGTGTGTTTCTAATGTCTGGTGTGTTTCTAATGTCAGGTGTGTTTCTAATGTCAGGTGTGTTTCTAATGTCAGGTGTGTTTCTAATGTCTGGTGTGTTTCTAATGTCTGGTGTGTTTCTAATGTCAGGTGTGTTTCTAATGTCTGGTGTGTTTATAATGTCTGGTGTGTTTCTAATGTCAGGTGTGTTTTAATGTCAGGTGTGTTTCTAATGACAGGTGTGTTTCTAATGTCTGGTGTGTTTCTAATGTCTGGTGTGTTTCTAATGTCTGGTGTGTTTCTAATGTCTGGTGTGTTTCTAATGTCAGTGTGTTTCTAATGTTTCTGTCACGTGTGTTTCTAATGTCTGGTGTGTTTCTAATGTCAGGTGTGTTTCTAATGTCAGGTGTGTTTCTAATGTCAGGTGTGTTTCTGTCAGGTGTGTTTCTAATGTCAGGTGTGTTTCTAATGTCAGGTGTGTTTCTAATGTCAGGTGTGTTTCTTTCTGGTGTGTTTAATGTCTGGTGTGTTTCTAATGTCAGGTGTGTTTCTAATGTCAGGTGTGTTTCTAATGTCTGGTGTGTTTCTAATGTCTGGTGTGTTTCTAATGTCAGGTGTGTTTCTAATGTCAGGTGTGTTTCTAATGTCAGGTGTGTTTCTAATGTCTGGTGTGTTTCTAATGTCAGGTGTGTTTCTAATGTCTGGTGTGTTTCTAATGTCAGGTGTGTTTCTAATGTCAGATGTGTTTCTAGTGTCTGGTGTGTTTATAATGTCTGGTGTGTTTCTAATGTCAGGTGTGTTTCTAATGTCAGGTGTGTTTCTAATGTCAGGTGTGTTTCTAATGTCAGGTGTGTTTCTAATGTCTGGTGTGTTTCTAATGTCAGGTGTGTTTCTAATGTCAGGTGTGTTTCTAATGTCAGGTGTGTTTCTAATGTCTGGTGTGTTTCTAATGTCAGGTGTGTTTCTAATGTCTGGTGTGTTTCTAATGTCAGGTGTGTTTCTAATGTCAGATGTGTTTCTAGTGTCTGGTGTGTTTATAATGTCTGGTGTGTTTCTAATGTCTGGTGTGTTTCTAATGTCAGGTGTGTTTCTAATGTCAGGTGTGTTTCTAATGTCAGGTGTGTTTCTAATGTCTGGTGTGTTTCTAATGTCTGGTGTGTTTCTAATGTCTGGTGTGTTTCTAATGTCAGGTGTGTTTCTAATGTGTGTGTTTCTAATGTCTGGTGTGTTTCTAATGTCTGGTGTGTTTATAATGTCTGGTGTGTTTCTAATGTCAGGTGTGTTTCTAATGTCAGGTGTGTTTCTAATGTCTGGTGTGTTTCTAATGTCTGGTGTGTTTCTAATGTCTGGTGTGTTTCTAATGTCTGGTGTGTTTCTAATGTCAGGTGTGTTTCTAATGTCTGGTGTGTTTCTAATGTCAGGTGTGTTTCTAATGTCAGATGTGTTTCTAGTGTCTGGTGTGTTTATAATGTCTGGTGTGTTTCTAATGTCTGGTGTGTTTTTAATGTCTGGTGTGTTTCTAATGTCAGGTGTGTTTCTAATGTCAGGTGTGTTTCTAATGTCTGGTGTGTTTCTAATGTCAGGTGTGCTTCAGTAAGGTGTGTTTCTAATGTCTGGTGTGTTTCTAATATCTGGTGTATTTCTAAGGTCTGTTGTGTTTCTAATGTCTGGTGTGTTTCTAATGTCTGGTATGTTTCTAATGTCTGGTGTATTACTAAGGTCTGGTTTGTTTCTAATGCCTGGTGTGTTTATAATGTCTGGTGTGTTTCTAATGTCTGGTGTGTTTCTAATGTCTGGTGTGTTTCTAATGTCTGGTGTGTTTATAATGTCTGGTGTGTTTCTAATGTCAGGTGTGTTTATAATGTCTGGTGTGTTTCTAATGTCTGGTGTGTTTATAATATCTGGTGTGTTTCTAATGACAGGTGTGTTTCTAATGTCAGGTGTCTTTCTGTCACGTGTGTTTCTGGTGTGTTTCTAATGTCAGGTGTGTTTCTAATGTCAGGTGTGTTTCTAATGTCAGGTGTGTTTCTAATGTCAGGTGTGTTTCTAATGTCAGATGTGTTTCTAGTGTCTGGTGTGTTTATAATGTCTGGTGTGTTTCTAATGTCTGGTGTGTTTCTAA
Organism: Oncorhynchus masou masou; assembly: GCF_036934945.1. Lineage (NCBI taxonomy): Eukaryota > Metazoa > Chordata > Actinopteri > Salmoniformes > Salmonidae > Oncorhynchus > Oncorhynchus masou. The sequence continues at coordinate 3,487,913 of NC_088222.1, read as the reverse complement.
TGTCAGGTGTGTTTCTAATGTCAGGTGTGTTTCTAATGTCTGGTGTGTTTCTAATGTCAGGTGTGTTTTCTGTCAGGTGTGTTTCTAATGTCAGGTGTGTTTCTAATGTCTGGTGTGTTTCTGTAAGGTGTGTTTCTAATGTCTGGTGTGTTTCTAATGTCTGGTGTATTTCTAAGGTCTGTTGTGTTTCTAATGTCTGGTGTGTTTCTAATGTCTGGTATGTTTCTAATGTCTGGTGTGTTTCTAATGTCTGGTTTGTTTCTAATGCCTGGTGTGTTTATAATGTCTGGTGTGTTTATAATGTCTGGTGTGTTTCTAATGTCTGGTGTGTTTCTAATGTCTGGTGTGTTTATAATGTCTGGTGTGTTTCTAATGTCAGGTGTGTTTATAATATCTGGTGTGTTTCTAATGTCTGGTGTGTTTCTAATGTCTGGTGTGTTTCTAATGTCTGGTGTGTTTATAATGTCTGGTGTGTTTCTAATGTCAGGTGTGTTTATAATATCTGGTGTGTTTCTAATGACAGGTGTGTTTCTAATGTCTGGTGTGTTTATAATGTCTGGTGTGTTTCTAATGTCTGGTGTGTTTATAATGTCAGGTGTCTTTCTGTCACGTGTGTTTCTATTGTCTGGTGTGTTTCTAATGTCAGGTGTGTTTCTAATGTCAGGTGTGTTTATAATATTAGGTGTGTTTCTAATGTCTGGTGTGTTTATAATATCAGGTGTGTTTCTAATGTCAGGTGTGTTTCTAATGTCAGGTGTGTTTCTAATGTCAGGTGTGTTTCAAATGTCAGGTGTGTTTCTGTCAGGTGTGTTTTTAATGTCAGGTGTGTTTCTAATGTCAGGTGTGTTTCTAATGTCAGGTGTGTTTCTAATGTCAGGTGTGTTTCTAATGTCAGGTGTGTTTCTGTCAGGTGTGTTTCTAATGTCAGGTGTGTTTCTAATGTCTGGTGTGTTTCTAATGTCAGGTGTGTTTCTAATGTCAGGTGTGTTTTAATGTCAGGTGTGTTTTTAATGTCAGGTGTGTTTCTAATGTCAGGTGTGTTTCTAATGTCAGGTGTGTTTCAAATGTCTGGTGTGTTTCTAATGTCTGGTGTGTTTCTAATGTCAGGTGTGTTTTTCAGGTGTGTTTTTAATGTCTGGTGTGTTTCTAATGTCAGGTGTGTTTCTAATGTCAGGTGTGTTTCTAATGTCAGGTGTGTTTCTAATGTCAGGTGTGTTTCAAATGTCAGGTGTGTTTCTGTCAGGTGTGTTTCTAATGTCAGGTGTGTTTCTAATGTCAGGTGTGTTTCTAATGTCTGGCGTGTTTCTAATGTCTGGTGTGTTTCTAATATCTGGTGTGTTTCCAATGTCAGGTGTGTTTCTAATGTCAGGTGTGTTTCTGTCTGGTGTTTTTCTAATATCTGGTGTGTTTCTAATGTTAGGTGTGTTTCTAATGTCAGGTGTGTTTCTGTCAGGTGTGTTTCTGTCTGGTGTGTTTCTAATGTCTCGTGTGTTTATACTGTCAGGTGTGTTTATGGCAGGTGTGTTTCTAATGTCTGGTGTGTTTATGGCAGGTGTGTTTCTAATGTCTGTTGTGTTTCTCATGTCAGGTGTGTTTCTAATGTCAGGTGTGTTTCTAATATCTGGTGTGTTTCTAATGTCTGGTGTGTTTCTAATGTCAGGTGTGTTTCTAATGTCAGGTGTGTTTCTAATATCTGGTGTGTTTCTAATGTCAGGTGTGTTTCTAATGTCAGGTGTGTTTCTAATGTCAGGTGTGTTTCTGTCAGGTGTGTTTTTAATGTCAGGTCTGTTTTTAATGTCAGGTCTGTTTCTAATGTCAGGTGTGCTTCTGTCAGGTGTTTTTTTAATGTCTGGCGTGTTTCTCATGTCTGGTGTGTTTCTAATGTCTGGTGTATTTATAACGTCTGGTGTGTTTATAACGTCTGGTGTGTTTCAAATGTCTGGTGTGTTTCTGTCAGGTGTTTCAAATGTCATGTGGTGTGTTTCTAATGTCTGGTGTGTTTCAAATGTCTGGTGTGTTTCTGTTTCTAATGTCTGGTGTGTTTCTGTCAGGTGTTTTTTTAATGTCTGGCGTGTTTCTCATGTCTGGTGTGTTTCTAATGTCTGGTGTGTTTATAATATCAGGTGTGTTTCTGTCTGGTGTGTTTATAATATCTGGTGTGTTTCTAATGTCTGGTGTGTTTCTAATGTCAGGTGTGTTTCTAATATCTGGTGTGTTTCTAATGTCTGGTGTGTTTCTAATGTCTGGTGTGTTTCTAATGTCTGGTGTGTTTATAATATCAGGTGTGTTTCTGTCTTGTGTATTTTTTGCTCTGTCCCTCAGAGATTACACCGAGCTATGAACACATCTTTCAACGACGATAAACTGCAGACTGTGGCCAAGAAGGAAAAAAGGTAACAATTCATTCATGTGCCGTAAGGAAGCAAATTGACAGACCGCTGATTTATTGACTTGAGAAACGTTTGATTTAATGTTCCAGTTTGACAGCATGTGTCACTTTTATGAATCACATTTTGGCAAATTGAATTGTCAGTGATGATAGTAGTGACGGGATGATGGGTGACACCCTGCTTACAGGCTGTGGATCATGTCAGCATCAGATCAGTGACCGTCAGTGCCGTTTAAGATGAGAGATTACATTCATTTTTCATGAGATTGGCCTTATTCTTATTAGAGCGTATTGGACGACTGTCATCCTAGTTCAATGTAACATTAATAGGTTTAGGCTACTACATGATACTCCAATTTTTCCTACACACATCATGAGGTTGCTACAACCTAGCCTATGAATGAAAGTTTACAGCGTAGGTGCACACAGGGCGAGAGACACATTTGAGGTGACAGACAGTGACACATGGACAGACAGATACTCATTCAATAACACCTTGCACACTCGTGCCTGCATCTAGCTGATGTAAGGTGTCATTTTTAATCCAACAGTTGCAATCCAGAGTTTCTATTGGACAAATTCAGGTATGTTTATCCCTGTTTTTGTTCCGTTTGCTTCCGTTTAAGAAACTTTTTTTTAAACAGAATCGGCGGAATGAATACATCCCTGATCATGCGTAAACACAGTTCACTTTCATAGCAGCCACATTGTATTCATTTTGGCATCTCTGCGCTCTACTCTCACCTTGTCCCTTCGCCGGTGGACTTCAATGCAAAACACATCAGCTGTAAGTGGCCAGGCAAAAAAACCTTTCCAAGTCAAACAGCTACACACAGCCTACATTGTTGTCACCATATTAGCTAAGGTAATGTCATTGTCACCATAGCTTATAAAACAAACATGTTAATAAACCCACTAAAACCATGCAGTAATATTACAGTGTACAGTCAGTAAGCCACCGGTGGGCCCCGGTGGCAATAAATTAGTAAATCCAAAGCTTACCTTGACTTGAAAGAATTCCAGTGTTGTGTTGGATAGTCCTAGCCAGCTAGCTAATATAGCATCCCTCTGTTTTAGCCAGCTAGCTAATATAGCATCCCTCTGTTATAGCCAGCTAGCTAATATAGCATCCCTCTGTTATAGCCAGCTAGCTAATATCAAATCACTCTGTTATAGCCAGCTAGCTAATAGAGCATCCCTCTGTTATAGCCAGCAAGCTAATAGAGCATCCCTCTGTTATAGCCAGCTAGCTAATATAGAATCCCTCTGTTATAGCCAGCTAGCTAATATCGAATCACTCTGTTATAGCCAGCTAGCTAATACAGCATCCTTCTGTTATAGCCATTTAGCTAATATTGCATCCCTCTGTTAAAGCCAGCTAGCTAATATAGCATCCGTCTGTTGAAGCAGGGTGTTTCAGAAGGCTAAACTATGCATTTACTAGCTAAGTAAGTGAAAATATTTCTATCTTGCTTCTTCATTTTGGAATAAATATTTTTTAACTGTCTTTCTCTCTCTTTGCGTCAACTATTCACCACGTTTTATGCACTGCGGTGCTAGCTAACTGTAGCTTATGCTTTCAGTACTAGATTAATTTTCTGATCATTGTGTAGGCAACATGTCAGTTCATGCTGCAAGAGTTCTGATAGGTTGGAGGACGTCCTCCAGAAGTTGGCATAATTACTGTGTAAGTCTATGGAATGGGGTGAGAACCATGAGCTTCCTCGGTTTTGTATTAAAGTCAATGAACCAAGAGGAGGATAGAAGCTAGGTGTCCTCCGGCTACACCATGGTGCTACCCTACAGAGTGCTGTTGAGGCTACTGTAGATTTCATTTCAAAACAATGTGTTTTAATCAATTATTTGGTGAAGTGATTATACTTTGTATCGTTTTATCTAAAAAAGGATGTTGTTTTAAATGTATTACAATTTTTATTTTTATGAAATTCACTGAGGATGGTCCTTTCATTCCGCCTCTGAGGAGCCTCCACTGCATCAGATAGCAGGTTCTGTAGTGCACTATAGGCCCTGGTCTAAAGTAGTGCCCTGGTCTAAAGTAGTACACTATAGGTAATAAAAGTGCCATTTGGGATGCAAATCACCATCCCTAAAGACATGTATTTGTTCGACCCCAAAGGTGCAACGTGGGTAACCACCACCAACAACAACAGGAGCAGCCACGCGTACCATGGACCAGCTCAGAGTCCAACTGCAACAGAAGGAAGCTGCCTCCTCAGGAGTCCCATCTGGAGTACCCCCACTGTGACTGCCCTCTTCTTCCTCCTCCTCGGGTAGGCTCAAGCACAGAAAAATAAGGAACACATAGCTTGAGTATTTACATTTTTTAGGAGAGGATGTCTTGTTGGGAAATTGTACATATTTTAAACCCCTGTAGAAACCATTTCCTGTATTCTGCAGCCTTATTTTTTATTTTTTACCTTTATTTAACCAGGCAAGTCAGTTAAGAACAAATTCTTATTTTCAATGACGTCCTGGGAACAGTGGGTTAACTGCCTGTTCCGGGTGCAGAACGACAGATTTGTACCTTATCAGCTCGGGGGTTTGAACTCTCAACCTTCCGGTTATTAGTCCAACGCTCTAACCACTAGGCTACATTATTATATACAGTTACAGGCAATACCAGTAGATATAATTTAGTCAGATTTAATGTATCAAATCAGAGGGACATTTCTCAAATTTCTCATGTATTATTTATGTTTTGATTCGTGCCATTTGATTGGTTGGAAGTAATCGAAATGTCTCTTATTTTCTCCTCTTCCTCCTCAGGTGAAGAGCCCCCTACAGGCCACCTCTAACGGGAGGACAGACCAGGTGGGTCTAAAAACCAGGACCAACCCCATGCTGCAGGAGCTGTCAGAGCTGGAGACACACATTACCATCATCAAACAGCAGCTGCACATCGCCATGAAGAAGAAGAGGGAGCTGGAGCAGTACCAGCAGACACATAACATGACAGAGTAGAGGATTGGTACAAGCAGACACATAACATGACAGAGTAATTACGCTATAGAAAAGGTACCAAGTCAATAGCGCGAGTGAAGACATTACAAGCTGGTGAGTGAGGCTGTGAAGCTAACTCTGTTACAACTGCTACCAGCAGACACAAGATATCTGAATAGAGGCTGGAGCTGCCAGCAGATACACAACACCCCTGAGTAGAGGCTGGAGCTACCAGCAGATACACAACACCAATAAATCGAGGCTGGAGCTACCAGCAGACACACAACACCCCTAAGTAGAGGCTGGAGCTACCAGCAGACACACAACACCCCTAAGTCGAGGCTGGAGCTACCAGCAGACACACAACACCCCTAAGTCGAGGCTGGAGCTACCAGCAGACACATAACATCCGTAAGTAGAGTCTGGAGCCATCCCGGAGTAGAGGACTAGACATAAGACAAACAGGAACACTGAGTAGAGGCTGGAGCATACCGGAGTAGAGGACTGGACATAAGACAAACAGGAACACTGAGTAGAGGCTTGAGGAGTACCCCAACAAAACAAAACCCTGATATCCCTGAGTCCGAGAGCAGCAGGAGGACAACAGCCCGAGACCCAGATACCAGCAGGACTAACCCCAGGCCCAGAGCACCAAAGAAAACCACCATGGCTGCTCCCTGAGCCCTGGGGCCCTGGAAACTGTCTGCTTTCCACCTCCAATCTCCAAGATCTCTCTGATGAGTTAACCAGAAGGAACACTATCTGCACCCAAAGCCTTGGAACCTGATCCCTGTCCGGGATGGAACCTGATCCCTGTCCTGGATGGAACCGGATCCCTGTCCTGGATGGAACCTGATCCCTGTCCTGGATAGAACCTGATCCCTGTCCTGGATGGAACCTGATCCCTGTCCTGGATGGAACCTGATCCCTGTCCTGGATAGAACCTGATCCCTGTCCTGGATGGAACCTGATCCCTGTCCTGGATGGAACCTGATCCCTGTCTGGAATGGAACCTGATCCCTGTCCGGGATGGAACCTGTCTCTGTCCTGGATGGTTTGACTGAGTTACAGTTCAAATAGAGAAATTAGTCCATTTAAATCAATTCATTAGGTTCTAATCTGTAGATTCCACATGACTGGGAATACAGATATGCATCTGTTGGTCACAGATACCTTAACAAAAAGGGGGCATGGATCAGAAAACCAGTCAGTATCTGGTGTGACCACCATTTGCCTCATGCAGTGCAACACATCTCCTTCGCACAGAGTTGATCAGGCTGTTGATTGTGGTCTGTGGAAGTCGTCCCACTCCTCTTCAATGGCTGTGCGAAGTTGCTGGACATTTGGTGGGAACTGGAACACGTTGTCATACAGAGCATCCCAAACATGCTCAACGGGTGACACGTCTGGTGAGTATGCAGAACATGGAAGAACTGTGACATTTTCAGCTTCCAGAAATTGTGTGCAGATCCTTGTGATGAGGTAATGAATGGCACGAAAATGGGCCTCATGATCTCGTCACGGTATTTCTCGACATTCAAATTGCCATCGATAAAATGCAATTTTGTTCATTGTCCGTAGTTTATTCCTGCCCATACCACAACCCCAACGTTGACAACAGCAAACCAGACGACCCAGAGGCCCACACGACACCATCTGCCGTAGAGGTGAAACCGGGATTCATCCATGAAGTACCCATTATCTCCAGCGTGCCAGTGGCCCTCGGTGAGCATTTGTCCACTGAAGTCGGTTACGACGCCGAACTGCAGTCAGGTCAAGACCCTGGTGAGCACATAGATGAGGTTCCCTGAGACGGTTTCTGTTTGTGCAGATATTGGTTGTGAAAACCCACAGTTTAATCAGATGTCCGGGTGGCTGGTCTCAGACAATCCCGCAGGTGAAGAAGCCAGATGTGGAGGTCCTGGGCTGGCGTTGTTACACGTGGTTGTGAGGCCGGTTGGACTTACTGCCAAATTCTCTAAAACAACGGAGGCAGCTTATGGGAGAGAAATTAACATTCAATTCTCTGGCAACATCTCTGGTGGACATTCCTGCAATCAGCATGCAAATTGCACTCTCCCTCAAAACTGGAGACATCTGTGTCATTGTGTGACAAAACTGCACATTTTAGAGTGGCCTTTTATTGGCCCCCAGCACAAACTGCACCTACTGTATGTAATGATCATGCTTTTTAATCAGCTTCTTGATATGCAACACCTGTCGGGTGGTGGATTATCTTGGCAAAGGAGAAATGCTCATTAACAGGATGTAAACACATTTGTGCACAAAATTTGAGAGAAATAAGCTTTTTGTGCACATGGACATTTTCTGGGGGATAATTTATTTCAGCTCATTAAACATGGGACCAACACTTTACATGTTGCGTTTATATTTTTGTTGTTCCTCTCGCCTCACATAATATTGGACATCTTGTTTAATACAGAATATATACTCTTATATACTCACCTGAGACCTAATGTGGAGAGAGATGGGGACCTAGGGAATGATGGTACAATATGACATTACAACAGACCTTTTCCTCGTGAAGCTACGGTTTGCTTATATTTGTGAATGGGACCATGGGACCATGGGAGACGGAGAGTGACTGTGCCACAGAGGAGGTGTGACTGGTGGTGATGAGCGTGCCGTAGAGGTGTCAGATTCTGCGTCCCAAATGGCACCCTATTCCCTATTTAGACACACTACTTTTGACCAGAACTATGGACCCTGGTCAAAAGTAGTGCACTTAAAAGGTAATAGGGAGCTATTTGGAACGCAGCCAGGGGTGGGTGAATATGTGGAGCGCGCTGTAGAGGTGTCAGAATGATCTATGATAGCTGAAGCAGAAACAGAAGTGGTCCCTCTCTCCCTCTGAATGCTGAGTACCATTGACCCTGATGGATCTCTAAACACAGGCTGTCTCCCATATGGCACCCTATTCCCTATATAGTGCACTACCTTCAACCAGATATATATATAGGGAATAGGGTTCCATAGCGTTCAGTCAAAAGCAGTGCACTATAGGGAATAGTGAGCCATTTGGGATGCACCTCTAAATACTCTGGTTTGTCTGGTTCCCCTTACGGTACAGATGTTCTGTTTTGCTCTGCTCTGTTGGGCTTCGTTATGTTCTGTTCTGCTCTGTTGTATACCGTTTCGCTCCGTTTTGCGCTGTTTTGCTCTGTTCTGTTCTGCACCGTTCTGTTATGTTCTGCTCCGTTCTGTTCTGTTCTGCTCCGTTATGTTATGTTCTGCTCCGTTATGTTCTGCTCTGTTATGTTCTGCTCAGTTCTGTTATGTTATGTTCTGCTCTGTTCTGTTCTGCTCCGTTATGTTCTGCTCTGTTATGTTCTGCTCCGTTATGTTCTGCTCTGTTATGTTCTGTTCTGCTCCGTTCTGTTCTGTTCTGGTCCATTCTGATCTGTTCTGCTCTGTTCTGCTCTCTTCTGCTCCGTTATGTTCTGTTCTGCTCCGTTCTGATCTGTTCTGTTCTGCTCAATTCTGTTCTGTTCTGCTTCGTTCTGATCTGTTCTGCTCTGTTCTGCTCTGTTGTGTTCTGTTCTGCTCCGTTCTGATCTGTTCTGTTCTGCTCCGTTCTGTTCTGCCGAGTTCTGTTCTGTTCTGCTCCGTTCTGATCTGTTCTGTTCTGCTCTGTTCTGATCTGTTCTGCTCTGTTATGTTCTGTTCTGCTCCGTTCTGATCTGTTCTGTTCTGCTCCATTCTGTTCTGATCTGTTCTGTTCTGCTCCATTCTGTTCTGCTCCGTTCTGTTCTGCTCTGTTCTGTTCCGTTCTGCTCTGCTCCATTCTGCTCTGTTCTGCTCCGTTCTGATATGCTCTGTTCTGCTCTGTTCTGCTCCGTTATGTTCTGCTCCATTATGTTCTGTTCTGCTCCGTTCTGATCTGTTCTGTTCTGCTCCATTCTGTTCTGTTCTGATCTGTTCTGCTCCGTTCTGCTCTGTTCTGTTCTGCTCTGTTCTACTCCGTTCTGTTCTGTTCTGCTCTGTTCTGTTCTGTTCTGCTCCGTTCTGTTCTGTTCTGCTTTGTTATGTTCTGTTCTGCTCCGTTCTGTTCTGCTCTGCTCCGTTATGTTTTGTTCTGCTTCGTTATGTTCTGTTCTGCTCTGTTATGTTCTGTTCTGCCCCGTTCTGTTCTGATCTGTTCTGTTCTGCTCTGTTCTGTTCTGCTGTGTTCTGCTCTGTTCTGTCCTTCTCGGTTCTGCTCTGTTCTGTTCTACTCTGTTCTGTTCTACTCTGTTCTGTTCTGCTCTGTTCTGCTATGCTGTTCTGTTCTGCTCTGTTCTGTCCGGCTCTTTTCTGCTCTGTTCTGCTTTGTTCTGTTCTGTTCTGCTCCATTATGTTCTGTTGTGCTCCGTTCTGTTATGTTCTGCTCTGCTCCGTTACGTTCTGTTCTGCTTCGTTATTTTCTGTTCTGCTCCATTATGTTTTGCTCTGTTCTATTCTGCTCTGTTCTGCACCGTCTTGTTCTGCTCTGTTCTGTTCTGTTCTCCTCCGTTCTATTCTGCTCTGTTCTGCACCGTCTTGTTCTTCTCCGTTTTGTTCATCTCTGTTATGCTCTGCTCTGTTCTGTTCCGTTCTGCTCTGTACCGTTAGGTTCTGTTCTGCTCCATTATGTTATGTTCTGCTCCGTTATGTTCTGTTCTGCTCCGTTATGTTATGTTCTGCTCTGTTCTGCTCTGTTCTGCTCCATTATGTTCTGTTCTTCTCTGTTCTGTTATATTCTGCTGTGTTCTGTTCTTCTCTGTTCTGCTCCATTATGTTCTGTTCTACTCTGTTCTGTTCTGTTATATTCTGCTCTGTTCTGTTCCGTTCTGTTCTGCTCTGATCTGTTCTGTTCTGCTCCGTTCTGTTCTGTTCTGCTCTGTTCTGCTGTGTTCTGCTCCTGAGGGCTCAGTCAGGATGATAATGAGGAGAAGTTGTTTTATGGATGATGGGTTTGGGTGTTTTCTATTTATAAAAAAACACTTTTAACTTGATCTCACAGACGGAGGCCATCATTTATTTAATGTGATCCTGTTTATCTGAACTTCATCTCATCAATTCAACGATCTCAAAAAAAATCAAATTTCTATGCAAATCAGTTCTTGTCAAACTGAGTTCAAAAGACAAACCGTTCTGGAAATACATATGGGTATGATATCTAAATACACATGGGTATGATATCTAAATATATATGGGTATGATATCTAAATACATATGGGTATGATATCTAAATACACATGGGTATGATATCTAAATACACATGGGTATGATATCTAAATATATATGGGTATGATATCTAAATACATATGGGTATGATATCTAAATACACATGGGTATGATATCTAAATATATATGGGTATGATATCTAAATACATATGGGCATGATATCTAAATACATATGGGTATGATATCTAAATACATATGGGTATGATATCTAAATACATATGGGTATGATATCTAAATACACATGGGTATGATATCTAAATACACATGGGTATGATATCTAAATACACATGGGTATGATATCTAAATACATATGGGTATGATATCTAAATACATATGGGTATGATATCTAAATACACATGGGTATGATATCTAAATACATATGGGTATGATATCTAAATACATAATGATATCTAAATACATATGGGTATGATATCTAAATACATATGGGTATGATATCTAAATACACATGGGTATGATATCTAAATACACATGGGTATGATATCTAAATACACATGGGTATGATATCTAAATACATATGGGTATGATATCTAAATACATATGGGTATGATATCTAAAGACACATGGGTATGACATCTAAATACACATGGGTGTGATATCTAAATACACATGGGTGTGATATCTAAATACATATGGGTGTGATATCTAAATACATATGGGTATGATATCTAAATACATATGGGTATGATATCTAAATGCATATGGGTATGATATCTAAATACATATGGGTATGATATCTAAATACACATGGGTATGATATCTAAATACATATGGGTATGATATCTAAATACACATGGGTATGATATCTAAATGCATATGGGTATGATATCTAAATACATATGGGTATGATATCTAAATACACATGGGTATGATATCTAAATACATATGGGTATGATATCTAAATACATATGTGTATGATATCTAAATACATATGGGTATGGTATCTAAATACATATGGGTATGATATCTAAATACACATGGGTATGATATCTAAATACATATGGGTATGATATCTAAATACATATGGGTATGATATCTAAATACACATGGGTATGGTATCTCACAGTAGGGACGGATGTTGTATTGTTAAACTCCTGACAATGATATCTCACTGACATGCACTACTGGTCAAATGTTTTAGAACACCTACTCATTCAAGAGTTTTTCTTTCTTTTTTAAAACAATTTTCTACATTATAGAATAATAGTGATCAAAACTACGAAATAACACATATGGAACCATGTAGTAACCAAAAAAGTGTAAAACAAATCAAAATATGTTTTATATTTGAGATTCTTCAAAGTAGCCACTCTTTACCTTGATGTTTCTTTGCACACTCTTGGCATTCTCTCAATTTCAGTTAACAAGTGTGCCTTCTTAAAAGTTAATTTGTGGAATTTCTTTCCTTCTTAATGACTTTGAGCCAATCGGTTGTGTTGTATCAAGGTAGGGGTGTATAGAGAAGATAGCCCTTTATGGTAAAAGACCAACAGCAAAATGGCAAAAACAGCTCAAATAAGCAAAGAAAAATGATAGTCCATCATTACTTTAAGACATGAAGGTCAGTCAATATGGAAAATTGTATTAAGTTTTAAAGTTTCTTCAAGTGCACTCTCAAAAACCATCAAGTGCTATGATGAAACTGGCTCTCATGAGGTCCGCCACAGGAATGGAAGACCCAGGGTTACCTCTACTGTAGAGGAAATGTTCATTAGAGTTACCAGCCTCAGAAATTGCAGCCCAAATTAATTATTCAGAGAGTTTAAGTAACAGACACATCTCAACATCAATTGTTCAGAGGAGACTGTGAATCAGGCCTTCGTAGTCAATTTTCTGCAAAGAAACCAATACTAAAGGAAACCAATAAGAAGAAGAGTCTTGCTTGGGCCAAGAAACACGAGCAATGGACAGTAGCACGGTGGAAATCTGCCATTTGGTCTGATGAGTCCAAATGTGGGATTTTTGTTTCCAACCGCTGTGTCTTTGTGAGATGCGGTGTGGCTGAACGGATGATCTCCGCATGTGTATTTCCCACCGTGAAGCACGGAGGAGGAGGTGTTATGGTGTGGGGCTGCTTTGCTGGTTACACTGCCTGTGATTTATTTAGAATTCAAGGCACACTTAAACAGCATGGCCACCACAGCATTCTGTAGCGATATGCCATCCCTACTGGTTTGGGCTTATCATTTGTTTTTCAACAGGACAATGACCCAGCACACCTCCAGGCTGTGTAAGGGCTACTTGACCAAGAAGGAGAGTGATGGAGTGCTGCATCAGATGACCTGGTCTCCACAACCTAATGACCTCAACCAGATTGAGATGGTTTGGGATGAGTTGGACCACAGAGTGAAGAAAAAGCAGCAAACAAGAGCTCAGCATATGTGGGAACTCCTGTCATAAAAAGCATTCCAGGTGAAACTGGTTGAGAGAATGCCAAGATTGTGCAAAGATGTCAAGAAGGCAAAGTGTGGCTACCTTAAAGAATCTCATATATAAAATATATTATGATGTCTTTTTCGGTTGCAACATGATCCCAAATGTGTTTTTTCATAGTTTTGATGTCTTCACTATTATTCTACAATGTAGACAATAGTCAAAATAAAGAAAAACCTTTAAATGAGTAGGTGTTATGAAACTTCTGGTCGGTAGTATACAGTGGGGTCGGAAATGATTGATACCCTTGATAAAGATGAGCGATACTGACTGTAGAAAATACATTTTTTAAATACTGAGCTATGTTGCCTTCAGGAAGTATTCACACCCCTTGACTTTTTTCTGATTTTGTTGTGTTACAGCCTGAAGATTTTGTAACGGATCACAAAAAAAAAACCTGTAACTGTAATCCATTACTTTACCAGCAAAAATGTTGAAATCAGATTCCAGATTCTTTTGAAAAACTAAATGACAAATTAAATTCAGAAAGGATGTTTGCAAAAATAAAATCCTTGATCCTTCTCGGTTTTCTCAATGACATTCAAATCAGTATGGAAAAAAGGCTCAAGCTTAAATTTGTTCAACGTGAACGAGTCTGACCATAATTCAGAGACACCTATGATGACACACCAAATGTGTTTGGTGGATGGTGGGAAAAGAGCAGGCTTTTGTAGGCTCCAGTCCAAGCTATGTCTTCCATTGGAGGTCCTGTAAGGACGACAGCAGTGGTGATATGGACACCACTTATGATTGATATCTACTTAACGCATTGATGTAAATCACACTGCTGCTCTCTCATTTTGCTATTTGGGCCTCACGGATTGTGGTTGTTCCGGACAGCTGTTTACATATCGAAATGGATATTTGGACCCAATAATGGTTGAATTCAAGAAGTTTAAGCTGCCTATCAATCATTGTGTTTGAAACCAATGCGCTCTTGGAACAGCTGCATGGTGCAGATCCCAGACGATGGAATAAAGCAGGGCTTTTATTGCTCAATCTATTTTATACTGGTGACAAAAATGTATCCATAATCCTAATGGACACATTTTGATAAAAGTGACTTAAAGTGGCAATCTGTTGCTACATCCATTTTTTGACTTATAAATGATATATATATATATATATATATATCCATTGATTCTTGAATATTATCATTTATAAATGCTTCATGAGTTTACTGTCACATAGTCACACTCCATGAGAACCCAAAATATAAGGTTGTTTTTCTCCAATGATTTAAACATTGTAAATGTAAACAAACACTGTATAGCCTCATAACATGAAAACAATCATTTTTACATCATGGATGATCTGTCCTTGCTTCCATAGCTCTGTCTATCTAGCTTTTTAACAAAAAACTGAGGGGGGGGGCAGCCATTTTGTTATTGTTTCATCTGTGGATTTTCCCTTTAAACAGCTGCATACTATCAAGATCTCAGAGTGTCACCAACAAAAAGGTAAACAATAGGCCTATAGCAAATGCTGCATACGGTATTCATGTTTCCCATGTAAATAGCCCTTTTCAGTAGTGCTCAAAGCCATTCCATGAGCGCTGCATTTATATTCCAACAGAAATCAATGAGTCCCCATCAGTCGTCCATGACAACTACATCATAAACAACAGAGTAGGGCTGGCTGATAAGTCCTTAGTTTTAGGGTCATGGTCAGGTAAAACAATTTGTCTAACCTATGATTCCATATTATTAACTTTTTTTTCTTATTCTTACATTTTTGTAGGTATTTAAAAATATATATGTTTAACTGGATAGTTTGTGAGAGCTTCACCTGTTGTTTTCAGCATTTCACTGTAAGGTCTACAACACCTATTGTATTCAGCATTTCACTTTGAGGACTACTACACCTGTTGTATTCAGCATTTCACTGTGAGGTCTACTACACCTGTTGTATTCAGCATTTCACTGTGAGGTTTACTACACCTGTTGTATTCAGCATTTCACTGTGAGGTCTACTACACCTGTTGTATTCAGCATTTCACTGTAAGGTCTACTACACCTGTTGTATTCAGCATTTCACTGTGAGGTCTACTACACCTGTTGTATTCAGCATTTCACTGTGAGGGCTACACCTGTTGTATTCAGCATTTCACTGTAAGGTGTACTACACCTGTTGTATTCAGCATTTCACTGTGAGGTCTACTACACCTGTTGTATTCAGCATTTCACTGTAAGGTCTACTACACCTGTTGTATTCAGCATTTCACTGTGAGGACTACTACACCTGTTGTATTCAGCATTTCACTGTGAGGTCTACTACACCTGTTGTATTCAGCATTTCACTGTGAGGGCTACACCTGTTGTATTCAGCATTTCACTGTAAGGTCTACTACACCTGTTGTATTCAGCATTTCACTGTAAGGTCTACTACACCTGTTGTATTCAGCATTTCACTGTAAGGTCTTCACTGTTGTATTCAGCATTTCACTGTAAGGTCTACTACACCTGTTGTATTCAGCATTTCACTGTGAGGTCTACTACACCTGTTGTATTCAGCATTTCACTGTAAGGTCTACTACACCTGTTGTATTCAGCATTTCACTGTGAAGGCTACACCTGTTGTATTCAGCATTTCACTGTGAGGGCTACACCTGTTGTATTCAGCATTTCAATGTGAGGGCTACACCTGTTGAATTCTGCGCAGTTGAGAAATACAATTTGATTTGATATTTCCAATTCTTGAAGATCAACATTTGTTGTAATGACTGGAATTCTGATAACTTTGTTTTTTATAGTAAATATATAATTTAATCATATTATTATAATGCATTAGAAAGTGATTGGTTAGAAGAAGCCTACATTACCAATACATAAAGTAAATTTTAACATCCATTTATGGCCAACTATGTAAACTTTAACATTGATTTATCCTGCAATAGATGTGGTTCAATTGGTAACATACGTTGCTGTCTTCTACACCTCTTAAAGGGAAAGTAATCTAAAAGTACCTGAATGTAATCAGATTACATTACTGATTTGGGTAATCCAAAAGTTACTTTGCTGATGACATTGTTGGACAGGTAACTAGTAACGGATTATGTATCAATACACCCAGTCACTACAAAGATACAGGTGTCCTTCCTAACTCAGTTACCGGAGATGAAGGAAACGGCTCAGGGATTTCACCATGAGGTCAATGGTGACTTTAAAACAGTTACAGAGTTCAATGGCTGTTAAAGGAGAAAACTGAGGATGGATCAACAACATTAGTTACTCCAAATGGCTCTGCTCAAACCCTCCCTACGGGAGGACAGTTCCCGCTCAGCCCAGTCCAACCTGTTCTCTGTCCTGGCAGCCCAATGGGTCCTATGTGGTTGTCCCACCTAGCCATCTTATGAAGAATACACTAACTGTAAGTCGCTCTGGATAAGAGCGTCTGCTAAATGACTGACTCTGGATAAGAGCGTCTGCTAAATGACTCTCTGACTCTGGATAAGAGCATCTGCTAAATGACTGACTCTGGATAAGAGTGTCTGCTAAATGACTCTCTGACTCTGGATAAGAGCGTCTGCTAAATGACTCTCTGACTCTGGATAAGAGCGTCTGCTAAATGACTGACTCTGGATAAGAGCGTCTGCTAAATGACTGACTCTGGATAAGAGTGTCTGCTAAATGACTGACTCTGGATAAGAGTGTCTGCTAAATGACTCTCTGACTCTGGATATGAGCGTCTGCTAAATGACTGACTCTGGATAAGAGCGTCTGCTAAACGACTCTCTGACTCTGGATAAGAGCGTCTGCTAAATGACTCTCTGACTCTGGATAAGAGCGTCTGCTAAATGACTGACTCTGGATAAGAGCGTCTGCTAAATGACTCTCTGACTCTGGATAAGAGCGTCTGCTAAACGACTCTCTGACTCTGGATAAGAGTGTCTGCTAAATGACTGACTCTGGATAAGAGCGTCTGCTAAACGACTCTCTGACTCTGGATAAGAGCGTCTGCTAAATGACTGACTCTGGATAAGAGCGTCTGCTAAATGACTCTCTGACTCTGGATAAGAGCGTCTGCTAAATGACTGACTCTGGATAAGAGCGTCTGCTAAATGACTCTCTGACTCTGGATAAGAGCGTCTGCTAAATGACTCTCTGACTCTGGATAAGAGCGTCTGCTAAATGACTCTCTGACTCTGGATAAGAGCGTCTGCTAAATGACTGACTCTGGATAAGAGCGTCTGCTAAATGACTGACTCTGGATAAGAGCGTCTGCTAAATGACTCTCTGACTCTGGATAAGAGCGTCTGCTAAATGGCTCTCTGACTCTGGATAAGAGCGTCTGCTAAATGACTCTCTGACTCTGGATAAGAGTGTCTGCTAAATGACTCTCTGACTCTGGATAAGTGTGTCTGCTAAATGACTCTCTGACTCTGGATAAGAGCGTCTGCTAAATGACTCTCTGACTCTGGATAAGAGCGTCTGCTAAATGGCTCTCTGACTCTGGATAAGAGCGTCTGCTAAATGACTCTCTGACTCTGGATAAGAGTGTCTGCTAAATGACTAACATGTAGTTGTAAAATGAGTGAGATATTTACAGAATCAATCATCATCAGTCATCTACAGGGGTGTCAATCATTTTGACACCTACCTTTCTGAGAAAAACATGTATTACTTGTTATCTGTTGGGTGTACAATATAGCTGTTTTTGAAATTATTTATTTTATAGTCATTATTGTTCATCTTTATCAAGGATTTCTAAAATTGTGGACCCCACTGTACCTCTAGTTGGCTTTGTCTCGTATGGGTGGTAGGTAGCCACTCTATGGGTGGCAGGTAGCCACTCTATGGGTGGTAGGTAGCCACTCTATGGGTGGCAGGTAGCCACTCTGGGTGGCAGGTAGCCACTCTATTGGTGGTAGGTAGCCACTCTATGGGTGGTAGGTAGCCACTCTATGGGTGGCAGGTAGCCACTCTATGGGTGGTAGGTAGCCACTCTATGGGTGGCAGGTAGCCACTCTATGGGTGTCAGGTAGCCACTCTATGGGTGGTAGGTAGCCACTCTATGGGTGGCAGGTAGCCACTCTATGGGTGTCAGGTAGCCACTCTATGGGTGGTAGGTAGCCACTCTGGGTGGCAGGTAGCCACTCTATGGGTGTCAGGTAGCCACTCTATGGGTGGCAGGTAGCCACTCTATGGGTGTCAGGTAGCCACTCTATGGGTGGTAGGTAGCCACTCTGGGTGGCAGGTAGCCACTCTATGGGTGTCAGGTAGCCACTCTATGGGTGGTAGGTAGCCACTCTATGGGTGGCAGGTAGCCACTCTATGGGTGTCAGGTAGCCACTCTATGGGTGGTAGGTAGCCACTCTGGGTGGCAGGTAGCCACTCTATGGGTGGTAGGTAGCCACTCTATGGGTGGCCGGTAGCCACTCTATGGGTGTCAGGTAGCCACTCTATGGGTGGTAGGTAGCCACTCTATGGGTGGCAGGTAGCCACTCTATGGGTGTCAGGTAGCCACTCTATGGGTGGTAGGTAGCCACTCTGGGTGGCAGGTAGCCACTCTATGGGTGGCAGGTAGCCACTCTATGGGTGGCCGGTAGCCACTCTATGGGTGGTAGGTAGCCACTCTGGGTGGCAGGTAGCCACTCTATGGGAGGTAGGTACCACTCTATGGGTGGCCGGTAGCCTAGTGTTTAAAAGCTTTGGGCCAGGTCGTTGATTCGAATCACAGAGCCGTCAAGGTGGAAAAATCTGCCTTTCTGTCCTTGAGCAAAGCAGTTAAACCCTAACAATCTCCCCGCGCGTCAATGACGGGTTGGGATAAATTCAGAAGACCCATTTCAGTTGAATACATTCAGTACTCCCCTTCCCCTTCTCACAGAGCGCCAAGATTCTGGTGACAACTTAACATACAGGATAAGCCTTGGAAATGCAGCCCACACAATTTGATTTCATTACGACTGCTAAATCTACACTCAATACCACGAAGGCCAGCAAAGACTTTTGTTGAAATTAATAAAAAGCCCACACAATAGATACTCTGCTACTAACTATTTATTATTTGGACAAATCAAGAAAAAATATATGCAGCATTTCAAAAGAAATTCATTTTTTTTTTTGAAGAAAGACTATACAAATTGGGAATATTTATTCAAATAGTTCAACTGTGTACTTCCATGCTGAGAGAATGGCAGTTTCTGGATGGAGAAGACAAAACACAATAATACCACACCGTGTCATAGTCCAATGGGATGTTGTTTTCCCCTAAACAACACGAATAACAAATACATTCCTGAAAAAATCAGCAGGCAAAAAATAAACACATATATATATAAAAGAAAACAACAAAAAATAAACACATGTATATTTAAAAGAAAACAACAAAAAATAAACACATGTATATATAAAAGAAAACAACAAAAAATAAACACATGTATATTTAAAAGAAAACAACAAAAAATAAACACATGTATATATAAAAGAAAACAACAACAAATAAACACATGTATATTTAAAAGAAAACAACAAAAAATAAACACATGTATATATAAAAGAAAACAACAACAAAAAATAAACACATGTATATTTAAAAGAAAACAACAAAAAATAAACACATGTATATATAAAAGAAAACAACAAAAAATAAACACATGTATATTTAAAAGAAAACAACAAAAAATAAACACATGTATATTTAAAAGAAAACAACAAAAAATAAACACATGTATATATAAAAGAAAACAACAAAAAATAAACACATGTATATATAAAAGAAAACAACAAAAAATAAACACATGTATATATAAAAGAAAACAACAAAAAATAAACACATGTATATATAAAAGAAAACAACAAAAAATAAACACATGTATATATAAAAGAAAACAACAAAAAATAAATACATGTATATATTAAAGAAAACAACAAAAAATAAATACATGTATATATAAAAGAAAACAACAAAAAATAAATACATGTATATATAAAAGAAAACAACAAAAAATAAATACATGTATATATAAAAGAAAACAAAAAAAAATCGGTCCAAATGTTTTACACAGAGATAACAAATAATAATACAAAATAAGAATTTAGTCAATAAAAGTACAGAAAAAAACTAACAGAATAGAGTGAGGAATTTGTACAAATACCACAGAACGACATCAATATTTCAATAACATTAGATAGACTGTATATCGTATATTATATTTCCTTTGTGATATAAAACATGACTATAGAGAGGAGGAATGAATGCCAAAGTAAGTCCTGACACGATGTAAAACATGATGAGAGAGAGAGAGAGAGAGAGAGAGAGGGATAGAGGGGAGTCACTGGGTAGAGAGACAGGGGATATGAGGGAGAGAGAGAGAGAGAGAGAGAGAGAGAGAGAGAGAGAGAGAGAGAGAGAGAGAGACAGAGAGAGAGAGAGAGGGAGGAAGTCCTGACACAAATCAGACTAGGGGTGAAACATTCCGGTAATTTTCCCAACATGCCCAGACTTTCCAGAAATCCCAGTAGAAGGGGTTCCTGGATTTCCTGCTAATTCAGACACCGATTCCGGGAATCTTCTATTGTGGAAAACCTGGATATTTTTGGAAAGTTACGTGACTTTTGCAACCCCAATTCAGACCTACAGTAGTAACATCTTCAGGGTTAGCGTAGGCTACAGCACATACTCTCTTATACAAAATGTACAAATCATCGGCCTCTAACGAGTTACATACACCAGAATACTGTCCTTTTTTTGTTTTTTTTTACAGTAGTAGTATGACACAGTACAAAACATAATTGTGCCTAGAAGTTGTGTTGAGGAGACGCAAAGGTGACCCGGTGTTGTCCCACCGTGGTCCCCGCTAGTCATGTGACCTCAGTCATCGATGCCGAATGGTTCTGAAAAACAAGAAAAGAGATGTGTTACATTTTTTTTTTCATTTTCTTAGAAACTAAGCATTTAGATTAATCCTGTGATCTATCAAACATAAAGTAAACGAGTGTGGAATGCATATCCTAAACTTGACAAAAACCAGTGCAGTGTGGTATATGTTTCCTATACTTTATGAAAACCAGTGCTGAGTGTGGTATATGTTTCCCATACATTATGAAAACCAGTGCTGTGTGTGGTATATGTTTCCTATACTTTATGAAAACCAGTGCTGAGTGTGGTATATGTTTCCTATACTTTATGAAAACCAGTGCAGTGTGTGGTATATGTTTCCTATACTTTATGAAAACCAGTGCTGAGTGTGGTATATGTTTCCTATACTTTATGAAAACCAGTGCTGAGTGTGGTATATGTTTCCCATACATTATGAAAACCAGTGCTGTGTGTGGTATATGTTTCCTATACTTTATGAAAACCAGTGCTGAGTGTGGTATATGTTTCCTATACTTTATGAAAACCAGTGCAGTGTGCTATACGTTTCCTATACTTTATGAAAACCAGTGCAGTGTGCTATACGTTTCCTATACTTTATGAAAACCAGTGCAGTATGGTATACGTTTCCTATACTTTATGAAAACCAGTGCAGTATGGTATACGTTTCCTATACTTTATGAAAACCAGTGCAGTGTGCTATACGTTTCCTATACTTTATGAAAACCAGTGCAGTATGGTATACGTTTCCTATACTTTATGAAAACCAGTGCTGAGTAAAACTACTGATAGGGTTCGGGAAGACAAAGTAAAGGTGTCTTTGTGAATAATTTTACACAGGAAGGAAAGCAATACAGTACAGTACTGCTCCCAGTTATTCCTACGGCACCACATCACACAACGTCTTGATACCCTGTCGTAAACACACCCCCTCCACCTCTCAAACGTCCAACAACTTCCAACAACACACGTCCCCTTCGTCACTAGAAGGGACAAAGTCCTAGACTACTGTTACTCTACCCACAAGCAAGCGTACGAGGCCCTCCCTCGTCCCCCATTCGGTAAATCAGATACCTCTGTGAGAATACTATTCATTGACTACAGCTCAGCGTTCACCACCTCCAAGCTCGTCACCAAGTTGAGGACCCTGGGACTGAACACATCCATCGGCAACTAGATCCTGGATTTCCCGACAGGCCAAGGGGGCCCCACAGGGGTGTGTGCTTAGTCCCCTCCTGTACTCCCTGTTCACCCACAACTGCATGGCCACGCATGACTCCAAAACCATCATCAAGTTTGCTGAGGAAACGACGGTGGTAGGCCTGAATAACAGTGACGATGAGACCGGGACAACAATCTCTCCCTTAATGTCAGTAAGACCAAGGAGCTGATCGTGGACTATAAGAAAATGGAGGTGGCAACCAAGCCCCATCCACATCGACGGAGCTGCAGTGGAGCGGGTCGAAAGCTCCAAGGTCTTTGGTGTCAAAATCACAAAGGATTTAAAATGGTCCACACACACGTGCAGAGTCATGAAGAAGGCTCGACAGGCGCCTCTTCCCCTTCAGGAGGTTGAAAAGGTTTAACATGGACCCTCAAAAACTCAAAAAGTTATACAGTTGTACCATTGAGAGTATCATGACAGTCTGCATCACTACTTGGTGTGGCAACAGCACTGTATGGCGCTACAGAGGGTGGTGTGGACAGCCCAGTACATCACTGGGGCAAGGCTCCCTGCATCCCAGGACCTCTATACCAGAGGGTGGTGTGGACAGCCCAGTACATCACTGGGGCCAGGCTCCCTGCCATCCAGGACCTCTATACCAGGGGTGGTGTGGACAGCCCAGTACATCACTGGGGCCAGGCTCCCTGCATCCCAGGACCTCTATACCAGGGGGTGGTGTGGACAGCCCAGTACATCACTGGGGCCAGGCTCCCTGCATCCCAGGACCTCTATACCAGGGGGTGGTGTGGACAGCCCAGTACATCACTGGGGCCGAGCTCCCTGCCATCCAGGACCTCTATACCAGGGGGTGGTGTGGACAGCCCAGTACATCACTGGGGCCAGGCTCCCTGCCATCCAGGACCTCTATACCAGGGGGTGGTGTGGACAGCCCAGTACATCACTGGGGCCAGGCTCCCTGCCATCCAGGACCTCTATACCAGGGGGTGGTGTGGACAGCCCAGTACATCACTGGGGCCAGGCTCCCTGCCATCCAGGACCTCTATACCAGGGGTGGTGTGGACAGCCCAGTACATCACTGGGGCCAGGCTCCCTGCCATCCAGGACCTCTATACCAGGGGGTGGTGTGGACAGCCCAGTACATCACTGGGGCCAGGCTCCCTGCCATCCAGGACCTCTATACCAGGGGGTGGTGTGGACAGCCCAGTACATCACTGGGGCCAGGCTCACTGCCATCCAGGACCTCTATACCAGGCGGTATGAAAGGAAGTCCTGGGAAATCGTGAAAGACTCCAGCCCCCCAATTCCATAGACTGTTCTCTCTGCTTGAAAGGTTTGGAGCTGGAAAAAAAGGCATTTCACTTTACTTGAGCACGTGACTTTAAAACTTGAAACTTGAACCACCTGCTTCATTGATTACATGTCAGTGATCCATATGCAGGAGACTAACTGCCCAGTCAGTCAAACAGCAAAAATAATTACCTGCAACCTCATTTCCTTATGGATCCAGCAATCAGTGTGTCTCTTTCTTTGATTGACAGGTGATCCTGACAGAGAGAGGCTGATGTCATTAATAAACCGGCTTCATATTGGGAACCACTGTAGCTGGACATCATACTGCTTCTTCCACCATCTCTCTCACACAGAGACTAGATCGCTCAACCATCTCAAATCAAATCAAATAGAAGACAGGTGTACACAACAGGTGTTTCACCTCACAGTGAAATGTTTACTGACAAGCCCTTCACCAACAACGCTTTAAGAAAAAATACGTGTTAAGTAAAAAATAGATCAAATAAAATTAACAAATCATTTAAGAGCAGCAGTAAATAACAATAGTGAGGCTATATACATGGGGTAACGGTACAGAGTTAATGTGGAGGCTATATACAGGGGCTACAGGTACAGAGTCAATGTGGAGGCTATATACAGGGGGTACCGGTACAGAGTCAATGTGGAGGCTATATACAGGGGGGTACCTGTACAGAGTTAATGTGGAGGCTATATACAGGGGCTACAGGTACAGAGTCAATGTGGAGGCTATATACAGGGGGTACCAGTACAGAGTCAATGTGGAGGCTATATACAGGGGGGTACCGGTACAGAGTCAATGTGGAGGCTATATACAGGGGTACCGGTACAGAGTCAATGTGGAGGCTATATACAGGGGGGTACCTGTACAGAGTCAATGTGGAGGCTATATACAGGGGGTACCGGTACTGAGTCAGTGTGGAGGCTATATACAGGGGGTACCGGTACTGAGTCAGTGTGGAGGCTATATACAGGGGGTACCGGTACTGAGTCAGTGTGGAGGCTATATACAGGGTGTTACGGTTAGTCGAGGCCATGTACAATGGAAATTGTATTCAAAAACACGCGTGTCACAATTATTATCACCCCTGGAAATTCAAATGAACAAAATCTAATTGATGTATATTCCGATTAAGATTTGACTTTTTAAAGTTAATCTGAGTGTTTGGGAAATCTTAAGTGGTTATCTCCATGACTTCCTGTTTCACTGGGGTATAAATATGAGGTGGCACACAGGGTAAACTCTCTTTGTCATCCATCAACATTGGAAAGACCAGAGAACACACACATTAAAAGGTTGTTGACCTTCACAAATCAGGCTATAAAAAAAGGACTCCTGAAAATACCCATCTCCACTATTACAATAATTAAGTAATAAATAAATAATTAAGACAACTGGAGCTGTGAGGAACTCCCGGACGCGTGGATCTGTGTAGCCTCCACATTAACTCTGTACCGGTACCCCCTGTACCGTGAGCCTGGGCTCGAACAGCGAGCACTGCGATGCAGTGGGGTGATGCACGATTGGCCTCGGTAGGGATATCCTTGTTTCATCGGGCACTAGCGCCTCCTGTGGCGGCCCAGGGGCAGTGCACGCTGACCAGGACGCAAGGTGCACGGTGTTTCCTCCAACACATTGGTGCGGCGGGCTTGCGGGTTGGAAGCGCGCTGTGTTAAGAAGCAGTGCGGCTTGGTTGGGTTGTGTTTCGGAGGACGCATGACTCTCGACCTTCCAGTACGGGAGTTGTAGCGATGAGACCAGACCACTACAAAAAAACAAAACAAAAAAACAATTGGATAATATGAAAAAATGGGGTAAAATTCAACAAAAAAATAATAAATTAACCTAAAAAATCTTGGGGTCACCAAGTCTCCAAATCTAACAAGTTATTTGGAAAGGTTGCCAGAAAATAGCCTCTGCTGTCACCAGCAGAGGAGTTTGGTAAATGTCATTGGAACCAGGTGCTATGGTCTGATAAGACTAAAATAGAGCTTACTGGCAACAAACACCAGAGGTGGGGTAGGAGTAAAAATAACCATGGTCATGCAGAAAACCTGATCCCCACTGGGTAGTATAGTGGATCTGGGTAGTATAGTGGATCTGTGTAGTATAGTGGTGGATATATGTAGTATAGTGGTGGATCTGTGTAGTATAGTGGGTCTGTGTAGTATAGTGGATATGTGTAGTATAGTGGTGGATCTGTGTACTATAGTGGATCTGTGTAGTATAGTGGATCTGTGTAGTATAGTGGATCTGTTTAGTATAGTGGTGGATCTGTGTAGTATAGTAGTGTATCTGTGTAGTATAGTGGTGGATCTGTGTAGTATAGTGGATCTGTGTAGTATAGTGGTGGATCTGTGTAGTATAGTGGTGGATCTGTGTAGTATAGTAGTGGATCTGTGTAGTATAGTGGATCTGTTTAGTATAGTGGTGGATCTGTGTAGTATAGTAGTGGATCTGTGTAGTATAGTGGTGGATCTGTGTAGTATAGTGGTGGATCTGTGTAGTATAGTGGATATGTGTAGTATAGTGGTGGATCTGTGTAGTATAGTGGATCTGTGTAGTATAGTGGATCTGTGTAGTATAGTGGTGGATCTGTGTAGTATAGTGGATATGTGTAGTATAGTGGTGGATCTGTGTAGTATAGTGGATCTGTGTAGTATAGTGGATCTGTGTAGTATAGTGGTGGATCTGTGTAGTATAGTGGATCTGTGTAGTATAGTGGATCTGTGTAGTATAGTGGACCTGTGTAGTATAGTGGATCTGTGTAGTATAGTGGATCTGTGTAGTATAGTGGATCTGTGTAGTATAGTGGATCTGTGTAGTATAGTGGTGGATCTGTGTAGTATAGTGGATCTGTGTAGTATAGTGGATCTGTGTAGTATAGTGGTGGATCTGTGTAGTATAGTGGATCTGTGTAGTATAGTGGTGGATATGTGTAGTATAGTGGTGGATCTGTGTAGCATAGTGGATATGTGTAGTATAGTGGATCTGTGTAGTATAGTGGATATGTGTAGTATAGTGGTGGATCTGTGTAGTATAGTGGATCTGTGTAGTATAGTGGATCTGTGTAGTATAGTGGATATGTGTAGTATAGTGGTGGATCTGTGTAGTATAGTGGATCTGTGTAGTATAGTGGATATGTGTAGTATAGTGGTGGATCTGTGTAGTATAGTGGATCTGTGTAGTATAGTGGATCTGTGTAGTATAGTGGTGGATCTGTGTAGTATAGTGGATCTGTGTAGTATAGTGGATATGTGTAGTATAGTGGTGGATCTGTGTAGTATAGTGGGTCTGTGTAGTATAGTGGTGGATCTGTGTAGTATAGTGGTGGATCTGTGTAGTATAGTGGTGGATCTGTGTAGTATAGTGGATCTGTGTAGTATAGTGGTGGATCTGTGTAGTATAGTGGATCTGTGTAGTATAGTGGATCTGTGTAGTATAGTGGTGGATCTGTGTAGTATAGTGGATCTGTGTAGTATAGTGGTGGATCTGTGTAGTATAGTGGTGGATCTGTGTAGTATAGTGGATCTGTGTAGTATAGTGGTGGATCTGTGTAGTATAGTGGATCTGTGTAGTATAGTGGATCTGTGTAGTATAGTGGATCTGTGTAGTATAGTGGATCTGTGTAGTATAGTGGTGGATCTGTGTAGTATAGTGGATCTGTGTAGTATAGTAGTGGATCTGTGTAGTATAGTGGATCTGTGTAGTATAGTGGATCTGTGTAGTATAGTGGATCTGTGTAGTATAGTGGATATGTGTAGTATAGTGGATCTGTGTAGTATAGTGGTGGATCTGTGTAGTATAGTGGTGGATCTGTGTAGTATAGTGGATCTGTGTAGTATAGTGGATCTGTGTAGTATAGTGGATCTGTGTAGTATAGTGGATCTGTGTAGTATAGTGGTGGATCTGTGTAGTATAGTGGATCTGTGTAGTATAGTGGTGGATCTGTGTAGTATAGTGGTGGATCTGTGTAGTATAGTGGATCTGTGTAGTATAGTGGTGGATCTGTGTAGTATAGTGGATCTGTGTAGTATAGCGGATCTGTGTAGTATAGTGGATCCGTGTAGTATAGTGGATCTGTGTAGTATAGTGGATATGTGTAGTATAGTGGATCTGTGTAGTATAGTGGTGGATCTGTGTAGTATAGTGGTGGATCTGTGTAGTATAGTGGATCTGTGTAGTATAGTGGTGGATATGTGTAGTATAGTGGATCTGTGTAGTATAGTGGTGGATCTGTGTAGTATAGGTGATCTGTGTAGTATAGTGGTGGATCTGTGTAGTATAGTGGGTCTGTGTAGTATAGTGGGTCTGTGTAGTATAGTGGTGGATCTGTGTAGTATAGTGGGTCTGTGTAGTATTGTGGTGGATCTGTGTAGTATAGTGGTGGATCTGTGTAGTATAGTGGAGCTGTGTAGTATAGTGGTGGATCTGTGTAGTATAGTGGTGGATCTGTGTAGTATAGTGGTGGATATGTGTAGTATTGTGGTGGATCTGTGTAGTATAGTGGATCTGTGTAGTATAGTGGATCTTTGTAGTATAGTGGATATGTGTAGTATAGTGGTGGATCTGTGTAGTATAGTGGGTCTGTGTAGTATAGTGGTGGATCTGTGTAGTATAGTGGGTCTGTGTAGTATAGTGGCGGATCTGTGTAGTATAGTGGTGGATCTGTGTAGTATAGAGGTGGATCTGTGTAGTATAGTGGATCTGTGTAGTATTGTGGATCTGTGTAGTATTGTGGTGGATCTGTGTAGTATAGTGGTGGATCTGTGTAGTATAGTGGTGGATCTGTGTAGTATAGTGGATCTGTGTAGTATAGTGGATCTGTGTAGTATAGTGGATCTGTGTAGTATAGTGGGTCTGTGTAGTATTGTGGTGGATCTGTGTAGTATAGGTGATCTGTGTAGTATAGTGGTGGATCTGTGTAGTATAGTGGGTCTGTGTAGTATAGTGGGTCTGTGTAGTATAGTGGTGGATCTGTGTAGTATAGTGGGTCTGTGTAGTATAGTGGTGGATATGTGTTGTATAGTGGGTCTGTGTAGTATAGTGGCGGATATGTCCCCTGACCTAAACCCCACTGAAAACCTGTGGGGTGAGCTGAAGAGGTGAGTCCACAAGTGAGGACCAAGGACTCTGAAGGATCTGGAACCACAGTATTTGTCATAATACCCATAAAACCTAGCGATCAAACAAGGAAATGGTACCAATTGTTTTTCCACCATTCATTTTTCCCATAGGGAATTTTAGAAACACTTAAAATACAGGCTGTGTTTCGTGTAGGGTTACCCTGGTGTGATGTATTGATAACCATGTGAATCTCTCCCTGGGGTGATGTATTGATAACCATGTAAATCTCTCCCTGGTGTGATGTATTGATAACCATGTGAATCTCTCCCTGGTGTGATGTATTGATAACCATGTGAATCTCTCCCTGGGGTGATGTATTGATAACCATGTAAATCTCTCCCTGGTGTGATGTATTGATAACCATGTAAATCTCTCCCTGGTGTGACCAATTGATAACCATGTAAATCTCTCCCTGGTGTGACCAATTGATAACCATGTGAATCTCTCCCTGGTGTGATGTATTGATAACCATGTGAATCTCTCCCTGGGGTGATGTATTGATAACCATGTGAATCTCTCCCTGGGGTGATGTATTGATAACCATGTGAATCTCTCCCTGGGGTGATGTATTGATAACCATGTAAATCTCTCCCTGGTGTGATGTATTGATAACCATGTGAATCTCTCCCTGGGGTGATGTATTGATAACCATGTGAATCTCTCCCTGGGGTGATGTATTGATAACCATGTGAATCTCTCCCTGGGGTGATGTATTGATAACCATGTGAATCTCTCCCTGGTGTGACCAATTGATAACCATGTGAATCTCTCCCTGGTGTGACCAATTGATAACCATGTGAATCTCTCCCTGGGGTGATGTATTGATAACCATGTAAATCTCTCCCTGGCGTGACCTATTGATAACCATGTAAATCTCTCTCGGACAAGGTGACTTTTATCAATATATCAGGCTCTATTCACTATACATACAGCGCATATACAAAATATCAGAAACACCTTCCTAATATTGAGTAGATTTAAGATGGGACATCAATAAGGGATCATAGCGTTCACCTGGATTCACCTGGATTCACCTGGTCAGAGCAGGTGTTCTTAATGTTTTGTAAACGCAGTGTATATGAAAAAAAAGATCTCTCAATTCAAGTTCAATTTAAGTGCATTATTGTCATGGGAAACATATGTTTACATTGCCAAAGTGGAATAATAAACAAAACAGGAATAAAAATACACACAGTTCCAAAATAATAAAGACATTTCAAATCTCATATCATGTCTATATACACTGTTGTAATGATGTGCAAATAGTTAAAGTACAAAATAGAAATAAATAAATAGAAAATAAATCAACATAAATATGGGTTGTATTTACAATGGTGTTTGTTCTTCACTGGTTGCCCTTTTCTTGTGGCAACAGGTCACACATATTGCTACTGTGATGTTTCACCCAATAGATATGGAAGTTTATCAAAATTAGTTTTTTTTTCATATTCTTTGTGTGTCTGTGTAATCTGAGGGAAGTATGTGTCTCTAATATGGTTATACATTTGGCAGGAGGTTAGGAAGTGCAGCTCAGTTTCCACCTCATTTTGTGGACAGCGTGCACATAGCCTGTCTCCTCTTGAGAGCCAGGTCTGTCTACGGTGGCCTTTCTCAGTAGCAAGGCTATGCACTCTCTTTATAGCAAGGCTATTCTCTCTCAATAGCAAGGCTATTCTCTCTCTCTCTTAGTGGTGCATGGGCTAGCTGTTTGTTTACCTGCACCCAAAAGCAATTGCTAATAACCAATCCTCAACTGCCCAACTATATGTGATGAATTTAAAATCTGAGGCCTGCACCCAACCATAACCCCCAAATATAGAAAATGTTCTATAGGCTACAGTCAAAGACTGCAGAACGATGTGTGGTGCAGGATATTGTTTTGCCTGATTTAGATATGTTTCTGCTTATAATATCCAACATTTTGGTAGGCTATTTCTAAGTACAAGTTTTTCCATGCAAAATGTTTAAATGACTATCAGTTTGCCCGGTCGTAAGGAAATAGCAAGCTGTGAAAACAGCCCAATGTCACGTTCTGACTTTTATTTCCTTTGTTTTGTCTTTATTTAGTATGGCCACAGCGTGAGTTGGGTGGGCAGTCTATGTTTGTTTGTTCTATATTTTGGGTATTTCTATGTTTCAGCCTAGTATGGTTCTCAATCAGAGGCAGGTGTCATTAGTTGTCTCTGACTGAGAATCATACTTCGGTAGCCTGGATTTCACTGTTTGTTTGTGGGTGATTGTTCCTGTCTCTGTGTTTGCACCAGAAAAGACTGTTTGGGGTTTTCACATTTCTTGTTTTTGTAAGTTTGTTCATGTGAAGTGATTTATTAAAGCATGAATCAAAAATAACCACGCTGCGCTTTGGTCCGCCTCTCCGTCAATGGAAGAAATCCCTTACACCCAACATGTTTCTGATAAGATTTCAGTTCGGCTTGGATGGATAATTCATGTGGTTTAAATACGAATCAGCTTTTATGATGATGACAGCACCTCCACAGATCATATCTGTTTATCATGGACATTTACTGACAGTTGTGGCTGCTTTGTGTGATGTATTGTTGTCTCTATCCTCTCGCCCTTTGTGCTGTTGTCTGTGCCCAGTAATGTTTGTACCATGTTGTGTTGCTATCATGTTGTTGTCATGTTATGTTGCTACCTTGCTGTGTTGTCATGTGTTGCTGACATGCTATGTTGTTGTCTTAGGTCTCTCTTTATGTAGTGTTGTTGTCTCTCTCGTCGTGATGTGTGTTTTGTCCTATATTTTTATTGTATTTATTACTTTAATGCCACGTCCCTGCAGGAGGTCTTTTGCCTTTTGGTAGGTCGTCATTGTAAATAAGAATGTGTTCTTAACCGACTTGCCAAGTTAAATAAAGTTGAAATAAAAAAATAAATTCATAGAAACTGCATGCCAAATGGCACCCTATTCAAAATATAGTCCACTACTTTTGACCAAAGTAGTGCACTATATAGGGAATAGGGTTCCATAGGGCTCTGGTCTAAAGTAGTGCACTATATAGGGAATAGGGTTCCATAGGCCTCTGGTCTAAAGTAGTGGACGATATAGGGAATAGGGTTCCATAGGGCTCTGGTCTAAAGTAGTGTACTATATATAGGGGATAGGGTTCCATAGGGCTCTGGTCTAAAGTAGTGCACTATATAGGGAATAGGGTTCCATAGGGCTCTATATACATATACATAAAGATATAAAACTGTGTTTTTTTGTGAAGAATCAACAACAAGTGGGACACAATCATGAAGTGGAACAACATTTATTGGACATTTCAAACTTTTTTAACAAATCAAAAACTGAAAAATTGGGCGTGCAAAATTATTCAGCCCCCTTAAGTTAATACTTTGTAGCGCCACCTTTTGCTGTGATTACAGCTGTCGCTTGGGGTATGTCTCTATCAGTTTTGCACATTGAGAGACTGAAATTTTTTCCCATTCCTCCTTGCAAAACAGCTCGAGCTCAGTGAGGTTGGATGGAGAGCATTTGTGAACAGCAGTTTTCAGTTCTTTCCACAGATTCTCGATTGGATTCAGGTCTGGACTTTGACTTGGCCATTCTAACACCTGGATATGGTTATTTTTGAACCATTCCATTGTAGATTTTGCTTTATGTTTTGGATCATTGTCTTGTTGGAAGACAAATCTCCGTCCCAGTCTCAGGTCTTTTGCAGACTCCATCAGGTTTTCTTCCAGAATGGTCCTGTATTTGGCTCCATCCATCTTCCCATCAATTTTAACCATCTTCCCTGTCCCTGCTGAAGAAAAGCAGGCCCAAACCATGATGCTGCCACCACCATGTTTGACAGTGGGTACGCCAAACATAACGTTTTGCATTGTTGCCAAAAAGTTCAATTTTGGTTTCATCTGACCAGAGCACCTTCTTCCACATGTTTGGCGTGTCTCCCAGGTGGCTTGTGGCAAACTTTAAACGACACTTTTTATGGATATCTTTAAGAAATGGCTTTCTTCTTGCCACTCTTCCATAAAGGCCAGATTTGTGCAATATACGACTGATTGTTGTCCTATGGACAGAGTCTCCCACCTCAGCTGTAGATCTCTGCAGTTCATCCAGAGTGATCATGGGCCTCTTGGCTGCATCTCTGATCAGTCTTCTCCTTGTATGAGCTGAAAGTTTAGAGGGACGGCCAGGTCTTGGTAGATTTGCAGTGGTCTGATACTCCTTCCATTTCAATATTATCGCTTGCAAAGTGCTCCTTGGGATGTTTAAAGCTTGGGAAATCTTTTTGTATCCAAATCCGGCTTTAAACTTCTTCACAACAGTATCTCGGACCTGCCTGGTGTGTTCCTTGTTCTTCATGATGCTCTCTGCGCTTTTAACGGACCTCTGACACTATCACAGTGCAGGTGCATTTATACGGAGACTTGATTACACACAGGTGGATTGTATTTATTCATTAGTCATTTAGGTCAACATTGGATCATTCAGAGATCCTCACTGAACTTCTGGAGAGAGTTTGCTGCACTGAAGGTAAAGGGGCTGAATAATTTTGCACGCCCAATTTTTCAGTTTTTGATTTGTTAAAAAAGTTTGAAATATCCAATAAATGTCGTTCCACTTCATGATTGTATCCCACTTGTTGATTCTTCACAAAAAAATGTTAGCGAGTGTAGCGAAATGCTCGTGCTTCTAGTTCCGACAATGCAGTAATGACCAACGAGTAATCTAACCTAACAATTCCAAAACTACTACCTTATACACACAAGTGTAAAGGGATAAAGAATATATACATAAAGATATATGAATGAGTGATGGTACAGAACGGCATAGGCAAGATACAGTAGATGGTATAGAGTACAGTATATACATATGAGATGAGTATGTAAACAAAGTGGCATAGTTAAAGTGGCTAGTGATACATGTATTACATAAAGATGCAGTCGATGACATAGAGTACAGTATATACATATACATATGACATGAGTAATGTAGGGTATGTAAACATTATATTAGGTAGCATTGTTTAAAGTGGCTAGTGATATATTTTACATCAATTTCCATCAATTCCCATTATTAGTGTGGCTGGAGTTGAGTCAGTGTGTTGGCAGCAGCCACTCAATGTTAGTGGTGGCTGTTTAACAGTCTGATGGCCTTGAGATAGAAGCTGTTTTTCAGTCTCTTGGTCCCTGCTTTGATGCACCTGTACTGACCTCGCCTTCTGGATGATAGCGGGGTGAACAGGCAGTGGCTCGGGTGGTTGATGTCCTTGATGATCTTTATGGCCTTCCTTTAACATCGGGTGGTGTAGGTGTCCTAGAGGGCAGGTAGTTTGCCCCCGGTGATGCATTGTGCTGACCTCACTACCCTCTGGAGAGCCTTACGGTTGTGGGCGGAGCAGTTGCCGAACCAGGCGTTGATACAGCCCGACAGGATGCTCTCGATTGTGCATCTGTAAAGGTTTGTGAGTGCTTTTGGTGACAAGCCAAATTTCTTCAGCCTCCTGAGGTTGAAGAGGCGCTGCTGCGCCTTCTTCCCAACGCTGTCTGTGTGGGTGGACCATTTCAGATTGTCCGTGATGTGTACGACGAGGAACTTAAAATGTACTACCCTCTCCACTACTGTCCCATCGATGTGGGTAGTTTTTATTTTTTATTTTATTTAACCTTTATTTAACCAGGTATGCTAGTTAAGAACAAGTTCTCATTTGCAACTGCAACCTCTGCTGTTTCCTGAATTCCACAAACATCTCCTTTGTTTTGTTGACGTTGAGTGTGAGGTTATTTTCCTGACACCACACTCCGAGGGCCCTCACCTCCTCTCTGTAGATTGTCTCGTCGTTGTTGGTAATCAAGCCTACCACTGTAGTGTCGTCCGCAAACTTGAGGATTGAGTTGGAGGAGTGCATGGCCACGCAGTCGTGGGTGAAGAGGGAGTACAGGAGAGGGCTCAGAACGCACCCTTGTGCGGCCCCAGTGTTGAGGATCAGCGGGGTGGAGATGTTGTTGCCTACCCTCACCACCTGGGGGCAGCCCGTCAGGAAGTCCAGTACCCAGTTGCACAGGGCGGGGTCGAGACCCAGGGTCTCGAGCTTGATGACGAGCTTGGAGGGTACTATGGTGTTAAATGCCGAGCTGTAGTCGATGAACAGCATTCTCACATAGGTATTCCTCTTGTCCAGATGGGTTAGGGCAGTGTGCAGTGTGGTTGAGATTGCATCGTCTGTGGACCTATTTGGGCGGTAAGCAAATTGGAGTGGGTCTTGGGTGTCAGGTAGGGTGGAGGTGATATGGTCCTTGACTAGTCTCTCAAAGCACTTCATGAGGACGGAAGTGAGTGCTACGGGGTGGTAGTCGTTTAGCTCAGTTACCTTAGCTTTCTTGGGAACAGGAACAATGGTGGCCCTCTTGAAGCATGTGGGAACAGCAGACTGGGATAAGGATTGATTGAATATGTCCGTAATATGTAGGCTGTGAGCAGGACTTCATTCAATTTATCAAATCAGTTATTGTTTTCTTGCTCAAACCGCGAAAAAACTCAAAAAACTGTAAAACTCAGATATTTCTCTTAAAACACAGCGATGTCGACTCACACGGGACAAATATTATCACAGATTTCAGTTTCCATTTAACCCATCTAAACAGCTACACCGTTTCCATAGGTCTATTTAAAGTCCCGTCTTGTGACTGTCAAATTTGAATAGTGCCTCACAATCATCACACACAGCCGGCACTGCTATCATCCTCTTTTAACACGTCGCCAAATATTGTCCTTCACTTTATTTTCAACTTCCTTTCGCAGTTTTTGTCTTTTAGAATTAAATTTCGACAGTGTCCAGTGTACGCACAAAAATATTATTTCTCTCAAATGTTGTGCACAAATTTGCTTACACACCTGTTAGTGAGCATTTATCCTTTGCCAAGATAATCCATATCAAGAAGCTGATTCAACAGCATAATCATTACACAGGTGCACCTTGTGCTGGGGACAATAAAAGGCCACTCTAAAATGTGAAGATTTGCCACACAACACAATGCCACTGATGACTCAAGTTTTGAGGGAGAGTGCAATTGGCATTCTAACTGCAGGAATGTTCTAGAACTGTTGACAGAAGATGTCATGTTAATTTCTCTACTATAAGCATAGTTGTAGAGAATTTTGGCAGCACGTCCAACCGCCCTCACAACCGCAGACCACATGTATGGTGTCGTGTGGTCGAGCGGTTTGCTGACGTCAACATTGTGACCAGATGGGTTATGTAATAGACAGGCATAAGCTACGGACAACGAACACAATTGCATTTTATCGATGGCAATTTGAATGCACAGAGATACCGTGACGAGATGCTGCGACCCATTGTTGTGCCATTCATCCACCATCACAGCAGATTTCAGCATGATAACGCACAGACTCATGTTGCAAGGATCTACACAATTCCTGAAAGCTGAAAATGTCCCAGTTCTTCCATGGCCTGCAGTCTCACCAGACATGTCACCTATTGAGCATGTTTGGGATGCTCTGGATCGACGTGTATGACAACTTGTTCCAGTTCCCGCCAATATCTAGCAACTTCACACAACCATTGAAGAGGTGTGGGACAACAGGCCACAATCAACAGCCTCATCAACTCTATGTGAAGGAGATGTGTCGCGCTGCATGAGGCAAATGGTCACACCAGATACAGACTGTTTTTTTGATCCACACCCCCCTTCCTTTAAGGTATCTGTGACCAACAGATGCATATCTGTATTCCCAGTCATGTGAAGTCCATAGATTAGGACCGTATGAATTGATTTAAATTGACTGATTTCCTCATATGAACTGTAACTCAGTAAAATCTTTGAAATTGTTGCATGTTGTGTTTATATTTTAGTTCAGTATATATTGGTCTGAACAATCGAAATACCAAAAATGATTATTAAAAGATGTATTCACAGGACCTGATTCATGAAATGTGTCCGAAAACAAAATATCGTACAATATCAAAACTCACATGGTAGAGAAACGCTTTGGCCGATTTAAAATGTGTTTCAGATTTGTCCTTCAGTAAGACGTGAGGTTTGTAAAGGACATTAGACATTTGGGCACGGACGGCTTAATGTTTAATTTCAGCTAGCACTGTGGAAGGATCAGTGAGAGGCAGAAGCTAATATAATGGATATACTCCAAATGGAACCCTATTCCCTATATATAGTGCACTACTTTAGACCAGAGCCCTATGGAACCCTATTCCCTATATAGTGCACTACTTTAGACCAGAGCCCTATGGAACCCTATTCCCTATATGGTGCACTACTTTAGACCAGAGCCCTATGGAACCCTATTCCCTATATGGTGCACTACTTTAGACCAGAGCCCTATGGAACCCTATTCCCTATATAGTGCACTACTTTAGACCAGAGCCCTACAAACCCTATTCCCTATATAGTGCACTACTTTAGGCCAGAGCCCTACAGAACCCTATTCCCTATATAGTGCACTACTTTAGACCAGAGCCCTACAGAGCCCTATTCCCTATATAGTGCACTACTTTAGACCAGATCCCTACAGAGCCCTATTCCCTATATAGTGCACTACTTTAGACCAGAGCCCTACAGAGCCCTATTCCCTATATCGTGCACTACTTTAGAACAGAGCCCTACAGAACCCTATTCCCTATATAGTGCACTACTTTAGACCAGAGCCCTATGGAACCCTATTCCCTATATGGTGCACTACTTTAGACCAGAGCCCTATGGAACCCTATTCCCTATATAGTGCACTACTTTAGACCAGAGCCCTACAAAACCCTATTCCCTATATAGTGCACTACTTTAGACCAGAGCCCTACAAACCCTATTCCCTATATAGTGCACTACTTTAGGCCAGAGCCCTACAGAACCCTATTCCCTATATAGTGCACTACTTTAGACCAGAGCCCTATGGAACCCTATTCCCTATATAGTGCACTACTTTAGACCAGAGCCCTACAGAATAGGGAACAGGGAACAGGGTATAGGGAACCATCTAGACAGCTGTAATCGTTTTCTACAGTAGGGTATAGGACCCCATCTAGACAGCTGTAAGGGTTTTCTACAGTAGGGTATAGGGAACCATCTAGACAGCTGTAAGGGTTTTCTACAGTAGGGTTTAGGGAACCATCTAGACAGCTGTAAGGGTTTTCTACAGTAGGGTATAGGACCCCATCTAGACAGCTGTAAGGGTTTTCTACAGTAGGGTATAGGACCCCATCTAGACAGCTGTAAGGGTTTTCTACAGTAGGGTATAGGACCCCATCTAGACAGCTGTAAGGGTTTTCTACAGTAGGGTATAGGACCCCATCTAGACAGCTGTAAGGGTTTTCTACAGTAGGGTATAGGGAACCATCTAGACAGCTGTAAGGGTTTTCTACAGTAGGGTATAGGACCCCATCTAGACAGCTGTAAGGGTTTTCTACAGTAGGGTATAGGACCCCATCTAGACAGCTGTAAGGGTTTTCTACAGTAGGGTATAGGACCCCATCTAGACAGCTGTAAGGGTTTTCTACAGTAGGGTATAGGACCCCATCTAGACAGCTGTAAGGGTTTTCTACAGTAGGGTATAGGACCCCATCTAGACAGCTGTAAGGGTTTTCTACAGTAGGGTATAGGGAACCATCTAGACAGCTGTAAGGGTTTTCTACAGTAGGGTATAGGACCCCATCTAGACAGGTCTGCTGTAAGGGTTTTCTACAGTAGGGTATAGGACCCCATCTAGACAGCTGTAAGGGTTTTCTACAGTAGGGTATAGGACCCCATCTTGACAGTTGTAAGGGTTTTCTACAGTAGGGTATAGGACCCCATCTTGACAGCTGTAAGGGTTTTCTACAGTAGGGTATAGGACCCCATCTTGACAGCTGTAAGGGTTTTCTACAGTAGGGTATAGGACCCCATCTTGACAGCTGTAAGGGTTTTCTACAGTAGGGTATAGGACCCCATCTTGACAGCTGTAAGGGTTTTCTACAGTAGGGTATAGGACCCCATCTAGACAGCTGTAAGGGTTTTCTACAGTAGGGTTTAGGGAACCATCTAGACAGCTGTAAGGGTTTTCTACAGTAGGGTTTAGGGAACCATCTAGACAGCTGTAAGGGCTTTCTAGGTGGCTCTGAGCAGAAATATGTTGATGAGTACATAAACATGGTAGCTAGTTGGATTCAACTGGATTCCCCCGGAGGGAGGGAAACTGCTGAGGAGGCAGCTTTACAACAATCATCAATACTCGGGGTGAAACGGGTCACAAAACTCACGGTTCGGTACGGTTTCGATACATTGACAAACTAAATGCTTGAAAAATATGTCATTTGTATTTTTGTATTTTTCCATTTATTATAATTGTAAACATGGGTAGCTTGAATTCCCAGGAGCATTCAGAAAACAAGGGGACAATGAAAAACAACAGTGCCTGCTTTAGAACAGGAAATAAAAGAGTAATTTAAAACAGAACTTCAACGGGACAAAATAGGACCACTTGAGACTGGTTACTTGAAAAACTAAAACACAAAATCTTTTCATCAGATTTTCTAGTTTTTCTTTAAGAAGATTAGTCTATCCACATGATCTGCAGCGAGCACAGATGGGCTCGCTAGGGACAGAGGTCCCAGGCACAGAAAATGTGGAGAATACCCTCTCGCTAGGGACAGAGGTCCCAGGCACAGAAAATGTGGAGAATACCCTCTCGCTAGGGACAGAGGTCCCAGGCACAGCCAGGTAGCTGTGGAGAATACCCCTCGCTAGGGACAGAGGTCCCAGGCACAGCCAGGTAGCTGTGGAGAATACCCTCTCGCTAGGGACAGAGGTCCCAGGCACAGCCAGGTAGCTGTGGAGAATACCCTCTCGCTAGGGACAGAGGTCCCAGGCACAGCCAGGTAGCTGTGGAGAATACCCTCTCGCTAGGGACAGAGGTCCCAGGCACAGCCAGGTAGCTGTGGAGAATACACTCTCGCTAGGGACAGAGGTCCCAGGCACAGCCAGGTAGCGCCTTGCTAACATGGCAACATGAGGATATATTAACCCTTTGGTCTTCCAACATGTCAGTGGATAAATACAGTCCACTTCCCTGTATCCTCCTCTACGACCTTGAACTTTGACTTGGTTCCCTGTTCCTGGGTCGTGAACAACTCCCCCAAAAATCTCAGCCATGGCAGACTTATTTTCTGGAGGAGAACCCCTGTCGTCTGCTGTCTCTGGAGAGGGGTTGGCTGCTGTGGTATCTGTGGCTTGACCCTGCAGAATTAAATTAGATAAAAATTACTATCTGTGAAGTGGCTTTAAAAATATGATTTGTTGTTGGAAATATATATCAGGCACTACTTTTGACAATTACAAGTATTACTTTATAATTCATTGTTAAATCACTAATTAATAAAATAATACATGTCACAATAACAAAAATAAACACGAGACCTGTTGTAATACTGGTCACAATCTCTGCTGTGAGTTAAGACGAGCAGCAGCATCCAGGTGCAGCAGGAACTTGAACCCGGGGTTCCATAGAGGTGGTCTTGTGTAAGACGTCTTAGACACCAGGGTCAGCATATCTAGGCTCCAGGTTAACTCTGATTAGCAGTCTCGACATCCCTTGCTGCGGTGTTCATCTTCATCAGATGCCGCCATTGATATCAGGATAATTTGTTTTTCATAGGCAGGACCATGGAAACTGATGGAATGCTCTCAGTGCAGATCAGTGTTGTAACTGTTTTAAGAGGTTCTCACACTTTGTGTCACGACTTCCCCCGAAGTTGGCTCCCCTGCCTGTTCGGGCGGTGCTCAGCGGTCGTCGTCACCGTCCTACTAGAAGTTGGCTCCCCTGCCTGTTCGCGCGGTGCTCGGCGGTCGTCGTCACCGTCCTACTAGAAGTTGGCTCCCCCCTGTTGGCGGTGCTTCGGGTCCGGTGCTCCCCTGCCTGTTCGGGCGGTGCTCGGCGGT
Organism: Oncorhynchus masou masou; assembly: GCF_036934945.1. Taxonomy (NCBI): domain Eukaryota; kingdom Metazoa; phylum Chordata; class Actinopteri; order Salmoniformes; family Salmonidae; genus Oncorhynchus; species Oncorhynchus masou. The sequence continues at coordinate 3,447,533 of NC_088222.1, read as the reverse complement.
CGTCGTCACCGTCCTACCAGAAGTTGGCTCCCCTGCCTGTTCGGGCGGTGCTCAGCGGTCGTCGTCACCGTCCTACTAGAAGTTGGCTCCCCTGCCCTGCCTGTTCGGGCTCCCCGGTGCTCGGTGCTCGGCGGTCGTCGTCACCGTCCTACTAGAAGTTGGCTCCCCTGCCTGTTCGGGCGGTGCTCGGCGGTCGTCGTCATCGTCCTACCAGAAGTTGGCTCCCCTGCCTGTTCGGGTGGTGCTCGGCGGTCGTCGTCACCGTCCTACTAGCCACTACCGATCCCTTTTTCGTTTGTCTGTTGGTTTTGTCTTATTAGTTTCACCTGTGTGTATTTTTGTTTAATTAGCGTCCCTATATATAGTAGGTTGTCCCGCCCCTGTTTTGTGCAGGATTGTTTTTGTTACTCTGTTGGATTGTGGTTTTCGTATGTTTATTCTGCGGACTATTTTGGTCCTGTGTTTGGGCTGGTCAATTGTATGCGCCCTGTGTGTTGGCGTGACCGTTTTTGTGCACCGGAGAATCTACTGAACCCTGCTCTCTGCGCCTGATTCCACCCACCACTCCTAGTAAATCGTGACACTTTGATAACTTCCTCTGCTAGTCTTATGTCATTTTCAGACAAAGTCTTCCTCACAGCTTGATCAGTCAGTGTAGAATATACCACAACTTTCTGCTCAAGGGTTCACTCAACCGTGTCATGGCTTGAATTCCATCTAGTAGGGACATCTTGGATTAGTTTGTGGTTTGGCAGCTCCAGCAACTCCTGTTTTGTTTTGAAAATATGCAGTTGGGCTTTCATAAAGGAAGGAAACCACCTTCCTGATCTTTGCTAGGAGGTGAGAAATTGGATTCACGGAAATAGTTTTTTTTTGAGATGCTAGATGAATAACGTGAGCAAAGCATCCTATCTGTGGCCCCAGCTAGTGCAGCTGCATTAATAATACTTCTAGCGCTGTCAGTGGTAACAGGAATCGTTAGGTTATTCCTCTCCAACTTCCACAGTGTCACTACCTCCCTTAGATCTTCCCCCAGGTTTCAACTTCCACAGTGCCACTACCTCCCTTAGATCTTCCCCCAGGTTTCAACTTCCACAGTGCCACTACCTCCCTTAGATCTTCCTCCAGGTTTCAACTTCCACAGTGCCACTACCTCCCTTAGATCTTCCCCCAGGTTTCAACTTCCACAGTGCCACTACCTCCCTTAGATCTTCCCCCAGGTTTCAACTTCCACAGTGCCACTACCTCCCTTAGATCTTCCCCCAGGTTTCAACTTCCACAGTGCCACTACCTCCCTTAGATCTTCCCCCAGGTTTCAACTTCCACAGTGCCACTACCTCCCTTAGATCTTCCCCCAGGTTTCAACTTCCACAGTGCCACTACCTCCCTTAGATCTTCCCCCAGGTTTCAACTTCCACAGTGCCACTACCTCCCTTAGATCTTCCCCCAGGTTTCAACTTCCACAGTGCCACTACCTCCCTTAGATCTTCCTCCAGGTTTGGCTACTCTCAAGGGGACGTGCTTGAAGGACAGGGAATGAAATTATCTGTTACAGGTAAGGTAGCTCTAGACGTCCAACTGTCTGTTGTTAGAGCAACAGACCTCGTTTCTGACAACTCGCTCTCAAGTTGTTGTTTAGTTTAGTTTTGTATAAGGAAAGGTATTAGTGTCTGGGTAAATTGTGTACGGGAAGGAATAATGAAGCGCGACCACTTGAAACATGTTCCTGAATCCCGTGTTTCTCACAGAGAAGGGTCTCATATCTGCAGCTATGAATTTTTCTATCGCTGTGTTGATTTATTTTTCCCTACCGGACGGAGTCTACAGTACGGTGTAGGGACCCATCTAGGGAGCCGCATATTGTTGCCTGAAGGCTGTGGGGAGAAGTGGTTGCCCTTTCATTTTTTCTCCTAGTCCCACCGATTGGCACTTTGGGGGGGGGATGTTGGCGCAAATGAGTAGCCATGTTACTTGTATTGCTACTTGAATAGTCTATCAGCAATGGACATGTTGTAGATGTTATATCCAACACTCTAATAGTCTATCAGCAATGGACATGTTGTAGATGTTATATCCACCACTCTAATAGTCTATCAGCAATGGACATGTTGTAGATGTTATATCCACCACTCTAATAGGCTATCAGCAATGAACAGAGACTACATGTTGTTTACATGTTTACAGGGAAACCGAAACATTCCCAGACGCCAGACCTGAATGATACTGGGGCGACTTCTCGTTCTGGCTCGCCAATGCTTGCCATGTTGTTCCTTAGCATTTAGCTAACTGCTAATTTGTTCATAAGCTAATTACTGCTACGACGGTCTCTCAGCTCTGTTCCTTCATAAGCTAATTGCTGCTACGACGGTCTCTCAGCTCTGTTCCTTCATAAGCTAATTGCTGCTACGACGGTCTCTCAGCTCTGTTCCTTCATAAGCTAATTACTGCTACGACGGTCTCTCAGCTCTGTTCCTTCATAAGCTAATTGCTGCTACGACGGTCTCTCAGCTCTGTTCCTTCATAAGCTAATTGCTGCTACGACAGTCTCTCAGCTCTGTTCCTTCATAAGCTAATTGCTGCTCGACGGTCTCTCAGCTCTGTTCCTTCATAAGCTAATTACTGCTCGACGGTCTCTCAGCTCTGTTCCTTCATAAGCTAATTGCTGCTACGACGGTCTCTCAGCTCTGTTCCTTCATAAGCTAATAACTGCTACGACGGTCTCTCAGCTCTGTTCCTTCATAAGCTAATTAATAACTGCTACGGTCTCTCAGCTCTGTTCCTTCATAAGCTAATTACTGCTACAACGGTCTCTCAGCTCTTTTCCTTCATAAGCTAATTGATGCTACGACGGTCTCTCAGCTCTGTTCCTTCATAAGCTAATTGCTGCTACGACGGTCTCTCAGCTCTGTTCCTTCATAAGCTAATTGATGCTACGACGGTCTCTCAGCTCTGTTCCTTCATAAGCTAATTACTGCTACGACGGTCTCTCAGCTCTGTTCCTTCATAAGCTAATTGATGCTACGACGGTCTCTCAGCTCTGTTCCTTCATAAGCTAATTGATGCTACGACGGTCTCTCAGCTCTGTTCCTTCATAAGCTAATTGCTGCTACGACGGTCTCTCAGCTCTGTTCTCGATGGAGTGAAATAACTAATGAGCTGCAGACAACTATAAAACAACTTTATTACTACGTGGCTATTTATCCCACGTGAATTTATACAGCATTGATTTATGCAATAATGTTTTTTTACAATGAAACACACACACAGTTGAAGTTGGAAGTTTACATACACTTAGGTTGTTTTGCAACCAGTCCACAAATGTCTTGTTAACAAACTATATATCTGGCAAGTCGGTTAGGACATCTACTTTGTGCATGGCACAAGTCAATTTTCCAACAATTGTTACAGACAGATTATTTCACTTATAATTCACTTTATCACAATTCCAGTGGGTCAGAAGTTTACGTACACTAAGCTGACTGTGCCTTTAAACAGCTTGGACAATTCCAGAAAATGATGTCATGGCTTTAGAATCTTCTGATAATCTAATTGACATAATTTGAGTCAATTGGAGGTGTACCTGTGGATGTATTTCAAGGCCTACCTTCAAACTCAGTGCCTCTTCGCTTGACATTATGGGGAAATCAAAAGAAATCAGCCAAGACAAAATTGAAAAAAATCAGGAAAGAAAATGCCTCATCCTTGGGAGCAATTTCCAAACACCTGAAGGTACCATGTTCATCTGTACAAACAATAGTACGCAAGTACAAACACCATGGGACCACGCAGCCGTCATACCGTTCAGGAGAGATGAACGTACTTTGGTGCGAAAAGTGCAAATCAATCCCAGAACAACAGCAAAGGACTTTGCGAAGATGCTGGAGGAAAAAGTATCTATATCTGCATCTGTATCTATATCCACATTAAAATGATTCCTATATCGACATAACCTGAAAGGCCGCTCAGCAATGAAGAAGCCACTGCTCCAAAACCGCCATAAAAAAGCCAGACTACGGTTTTGCAACTGCACATGTGGACAAAGATTGCACTTTTTGGAGAAATGTCCTCTGGTCTGATGAAACAAAAATAGAACTGTTTGGCCAAAATGACCATTGTTATGTTTGGATTAAAAAGGGGGAGGCTTGCAAGCCGAAGAACACAATCCCAACCGTGAAGCACGGGGGTGGCAGCATCATGTTGTGGGGGTGCTTTGCTGCAGGAGGGACTGGTGCACTTCACAAAATAGATGGCATCACGAGGAAGGACAATTATGTGGATATATTGAAGTACCATCTCAAGACATCAGTCAGGAAGTTGAAGCTTAGTCGCAAATGTGTCTTCCAAATGGACAATGACCCCAAGCATACTTCCAAAGTTGTGGCAAAATGGCTAAAGGACAACAAGTCAAGGTTTGGGAGTGGCCATCACAAAGCCCTGACCTCAATCCAATAGAAAATGTGTGGGCAGAACTGAAAAATAGTGTGTGAGCATGGAGGCCTACAAACCTGACTCAGTTACACCAGCTCAGGATGAATGGGCCAAATTTCACCCAACTTATTGTGGGAAGCTTGTGGAAGGCTACGCGAAACGTTTGACCCAAGTTAAACAATTTAAAGGCAATGCTACCAAATACTAATTGGGTGTATGTAAACTTCTGACCCACTGGGAATGTGATGAAAGAAATTAAAGCTGAAATAAATAATTCTCTCCACTATCATTCTGACATTTCACATTCTTAAAATGAAGCTGTAATCCTAACTGACCCAAGACAAGATAATTTTTACTAGGATTAAATGTCAGGAATTGTGAAAAACTGAGTTTAAATGTAGATGGCTTAGGTGTGTGTAAAAGTCCGACTTCAACTGTATATATATATATACACATACATACATATTTACATATATTTCCCTAGATATAATATATGATTAATGTGTTGTTTGTGTTTGAAGTCTGTACCGAACCTCTACTGAAAGGTTCCATACGAATACATGTACCGTTTCACCCCTAATCAATACACATTAAGACTGGAAGTAGAACACACCTCACACACTCCTCACACACATACACACCTTACACATTAATCACACACACACCTCACACATATAAATCACACACACACACACACACACACACACACACACACACACACACACACACACACACACACACACACACACACACACACACACACACACACACACACACACACACACACACACACACACACACACCTAACCAGAATCAAAAGATCAGAATCAGCTTCATTCTCCAAGTACATTCACACATACCATGGATCAGTATGTTACAGGACAGATTGGTACAGTATAGTATAGTATGGTACAGTATACTATGGTGTAGTAGAGTACGCCATAGTATGGTACAGAATAGAATGATAAAATATAGTATTGTCCAGTATTGCATTTTGCAGTACAGTATGATACAGTATAGTTCAGTATGGTATGATACAGTACAGTACAGTATAGTATGATACAGTATAGTATAGTATGATACAGTATAGTATAGTATGATACAGTACAGTATAGTATAGTATGATACAGTATAGTATAGTATGATACAGTATAGTATAGTATGATACAGTACAGTATAGTATAGTATGATACAGTATAGTATAGTATGATACAGTACAGTATAGTATGATACAGTATAGTATAGTATGATACAGTACAGTATAGTATAGTATGATACAGTATAGTATAGTATGATACAGTACAGTATAGTATGATACAGTACAGTATAGTATGATACAGTATAGTATAGTATAGTATGATACAGTATAGTATGGTATGATACAGTATAGTATAGTATAGTATCGTATAGTATAGTATAGTATAGTATAGTATGGTACAGTTTATTTCGGTATAGTATGACACAGTATAGTATAGTATAGTATGATACAGTATAGTATAGTATAGTATAGTATAGTATAGTATAGTATAGTATAGTATAGTATAGTATAGTATAGTATGATACAGTATGGCATGATACAGTTTATCTCAGTATAGTATGATACAGTATAGTATAGTATAGTATGATACAGTATAGTATAGTATAGTATGATACAGTATGGTATGATACAGTATAGTATAGTATGATACAGTATAGTATAGTATAATATGGTATGATACAGTATAGTATAGTATGATACAGTATAGTATAGTATAATATGGTATGATACAGTTTATTTCAGTATAGTATGATACAGTATAGTATAGTATAGTATGATACAGTACGGTATGATACAGTATAGTATAGTATAGTATAATATAGTATAGTATAGTATGATACAGTATGGTATGATACAGTATAGTATATTATATTATAGTATAGTATAGTATGATACAGTATAGTATAGTATAATATAGTATAGTATAGTATAGTATGATACAGTACGGTATGATGCAGTATAGTATAGTATAGTATAGTATAGTATAGTATAGTATAGTATAGTATTGTATGATACAGTATGGTATGATACAGTATAGTATAGCATAGTATAGTATAGTATGATACAGTATAGTATAGTATAGTATAGTATGATACAGTTTATTTCGGTATAGTATGATACAGTATAGTTCAGTATGGTATGATACAGTAAGGTCCAGTATAGTATTGAACAGCAGTGTTAAGTGGATACCTGTGCAGTAATATTGAACAGTAGTGTTAAGTGCAGTAGTATTGAACAGTAGTGTTAAGTGCAGTAATATTGAACAGTAGTGTTTAGTGGATACCTGTGCAGTAGTATTGAACAGTAGTGTTAAGTGCAGTAATATTGAACAGTAGTGTTTAGTGGATACCTGTGCAGCAATATTGAACAGTAGTGTTATAGTGCAGTAATATTGAACAGTAGTGTTAAGTGCAGTAATATTGAACAGTAGTGTTAAGTGCAGTAATATTGAACAGTAGTGTTATAGTGCAGTAATATTGAACAGTAGTGTTAAGTGCAGTAATATTGAACAGTAGTGTTAAGTGCAGTAGTATTGAACAGTAGTGTTAAGTGCAGTAATATTGAACAGTAGTGTTAAGTGCAGTAGTATTGAACAGTAGTAGTATTGAACAGTAGTGTTAAGTGGTTACCTGTGCAGTAATATTGAACAGTAGTGTTTAGTGCAGTAATATTGAACAGCAGTGTTAAGTGCAGTAATATTGAACAGTAGTGTTAAGTGCAGTAATATTGAACAGTAGTGTTAAGTGCAGTAATATTGAACAGTAGTGTTAAGTGCAGTAGTATTGAACAGTAGTGTTAAGTGCAGTAGTATTGAACAGTAGTGTTAAGTGCAGTAGTATTGAACAGTAGTGTTAAGTGGTTACCTGTGCAGTAGTATTGAACAGTAGTGTTAAGTGCAGTAATATTGAACAGTAGTGTTAAGTGCAGTAATATTGAACAGTAGTGTTAAGTGCAGTAATATTGAACAGTAGTGTTAAGTGCAGTAATATTGAACAGTAGTGTTAAGTGGTTACCTGTGCAGTAATATTGAACAGTAGTGTTTAGTGCAGTAATATTGAACAGTAGTGTTAAGTGGTTACCTGTGCAGTAATATTGAACAGTAGTGTTTAGTGCAGTAATATTGAACAGTAGTGTTAAGTGCAGTAATATTGAACAGTAGTGTTAAGTGGATACCTGTGCAGTAATATTGAACAGTAGTGTTAAGTGGATACCTGTGCAGTAATATTGAACAGTAGTGTTTAGTGCAGTAATATTGAACAGTAATGTTAATTACCTGTGCAGTAGTATTGAACAGTAGTGTTAAGTGGTTACCTGTGCAGTAGTATTGAACAGTAGTGTTAAGTGCAGTAATATTGAACAGTAGTGTTAAGTGGTTACCTGTGCAGTAGTATTGAACAGTAGTGTTAAGTGCAGTAATATTGAACAGTAGTGTTAAGTGCAGTAATATTGAACAGTAGTGTTAAGTGGATACCTGTGCAGTAGTATTGAACAGTAGTGTTAAGTGGATACCTGTGCAGTAATATTGAACAGTAGTGTTTAGTGCAGTAATATTGAACAGTAGTGTTAAGTGGATACCTGTGCAGTAATATTGAACAGTAGTGTTTAGTGCAGTAATATTGAACAGTAGTGTTAAGTGCAGTAATATTGAACAGTAGTGTTAAGTGGTTACCTGTGCAGTAATATTGAACAGTAGTGTTTAGTGCAGTAATATTGAACAGTAGTGTTAAGTTACCTGTAATATTGAACAGTAGTGTTGAAAGTGTGTGGATACCTGTGCAGTAATATTGAACAGTAGTGTTAAGTGGATACCTGCGCAGTAGTATTGAACAGTAGTGTTAAGTGCAGTAATATTGAACAGTCGTGTTAAGTGCAGTAGTATTGAACAGTAGTGTTAAGTGCAGTAGTATTGAACAGTAGTGTTAAGTGCAGTAGTATTGAACAGTAGTGTTAAGTGCAGTAGTATTGAACAGTAGTGTTTACCTGTGCAGTAATATTGAACAGTAGTGCTAAGTTACCTGTGCGCTGAGTGTCTCCAGGGGGCTCTGGACGCGGGGGAAGGTCATGAGAGGGAGACCACGGTAATCTTCAGTCTTCTGCTTGGTGGCAGTCGAGTGGGCTCCTTTAAAGTTGTTCACCACACAGATACCCTAAAACAAAAGGAGACATACAGGAGAGTTGACAAAACATTAAGAACACCTACACTTTCCATGACATAGACTTATTGATGTCACTTGTTAAATCCTCTTAAATCAATCAGTGTAGATCAATGGGAGAACACAGGATAAATAAGGATTAATAAGTCTTGAGACAATGGAGACATGGATTGTGTATGTGTCCCAATCAGAGGGTGAATGGGCAAGACAAAAGATTTAAGTGCCTTTGAATGGGGCATTGTAGTTGGTCCCAGGAGCACCGGTTTGTGTCAAGGACTGCAAAGGCTGCTGGGATTTTCAAACTCAACAGTTTCCCGTGGGTATCAATAATGGTCCACCACCCAAAGGACATCCAGGCAACTTTACACAACTGTGGGAAGCATTGGAGTCAACATGGACCAGTATCCCTGTGGAACGCTTTAGATACCGTGTAGAGTCAACATGGACCAGCATCCCTGTGGAACGCTTTAGATACCGTGTAGAGTCAACATGGACCAGTATCCCTGTGGAACCCTTTAGATACCGTGTAGAGTCAACATGGACCAGTATCCCTGTGGAACGCTTTAGATACCGTGTAGAGTCAACATGGACCAGTATCCCTGTGGAACGCTTTAGATACCGTGTAGAGTCAACATGGACCAGTATCCCTGTGGAACGCTTTAGATACCGTGTAGAGTCAACATGGACCAGCATCCCTGTGGAACGCTTTAGATACCGTGTAGAGTCAACATGGACCAGTATCCCTGTGGAACCCTTTAGATACCGTGTAGAGTCAACATGGACCAGTATCCCTGTGGAACGCTTTAGATACCGTGTAGAGTCAACATGGACCAGCATCCCTGTGGAACGCTTTAGATACCGTGTAGAGTCAACATGGACCAGTATCCCTGTGGAACGCTTAGATACCGTGTAGAGTCAACATGGACCAGCATCCCTGTGGAACGCTTTAGATACCGTGTAGAGTCAACATGGACCAGTATCCCTGTGGAACCCTTTAGATACCGTGTAGAGTCAACATGGACCAGCATCCCTGTGGAACGCTTTAGATACCGTGTAGAGTCAACATGGACCAGTATCCCTGTGGAACGCTTTAGATACTGTGTAGAGTCAACATGGACCAGTATCCCTGTGGAACGCTTTAGATACCGTGTAGAGTCAACATGGACCAGCATCCCTGTGGAACGCTTTAGATACCGTGTAGAGTCAACATGGACCAGCATCCCTGTGGAACGCTTTAGATACCGTGTAGAGTCAACATGGACCAGCATCCCTGTGGAACCCTTTAGATACCGTGTAGAGTCAACATGGACCAGCATCCCTGTGGAACGCTTTAGATACCGTGTAGAGTCAACATGGACCAGCATCCCTGTGGAACCCTTTAGATACCGTGTAGAGTCAACATGGACCAGCATCCCTGTGGAACCCTTTAGATACCGTGTAGAGTCAACATGGACCAGTATCCCTGTGGAACGCTTTAGATACCGTGTAGAGTCAACATGGACCAGCATCCCTGTGGAACGCTTTAGATACCGTGTAGAGTCAACATGGACCAGTATCCCTGTGGAACGCTTTAGATACCGTGTAGAGTCAACATGGACCAGCATCCCTGTGGAACCCTTTAGATACCGTGTAGAGTCAACATGGACCAGCATCCCTGTGGAACCCTTTAGATACCGTGTAGAGTCAACATGGACCAGTATCCCTGTGGAACCCTTTAGATACCGTGTAGAGTCAACATGGACCAGTATCCCTGTGGAACCCTTTAGATACCGTGTAGAGTCAACATGGACCAGTATCCCTGTGGAACCCTTTAGATACCGTGTAGAGTCAACATGGACCAGTATCCCTGTGGAACCCTTTAGATACCGTGTAGAGTCAACATGGACCAGTATCCCTGTGGAACGCTTTAGATACCGTGTAGAGTCAACATGGACCAGCATCCCTGTGGAACGCTTTAGATACCGTGAGAGTCAACATGGATCCCCAGCTTTAGATACCATCAACATGGACCAGTATCCCTGGAACGCTTTAGATACCGTGTAGAGTCAACATGGACCAGTATCCCTGTGGAACGCTTTAGATACCGTGTAGAGTCAACATGGACCAGCATCCCTGTGGAACGCTTTAGATACCGTGTAGAGTCAACATGGACCAGTATCCCTGTGGAACGCTTTAGATACCGTGTAGAGTCAACATGGACCAGTATCCCTGTGGAACGCTTTAGATACCGTGTAGAGTCAACATGGACCAGTATCCCTGTGGAACGCTTTAGATACCTTGTAGAGTCAACATGGACCAGCATCCCTGTGGAACGCTTTAGATACCGTGTAGAGTCAACATGGACCAGTATCCCTGTGGAACGCTGTAGATACCGTGTAGAGTCAACATGGACCAGTATCCCTGTGGAACGCTGTAGATACCGTGTAGAGTCAACATGGACCAGTATCCCTGTGGAACGCTGTAGATACCGTGTAGAGTCAACATGGACCAGCATCCCTGTGGAACGCTTTAGATACCGTGTAGAGTCAACATGGACCAGTATCCCTGTGGAACGCTGTAGATACCGTGTAGAGTCAACATGGACCAGTATCCCTGTGGAACGCTTTAGATACCGTGTAGAGTCAACATGGACCAGTATCCCTGTGGAACGCTTTAGATACCGTGTAGAGTCAACATGGACCAGCATCCCTGTGGAACGCTTTAGATACCGTGTAGAGTCAACATGGACCAGTATCCCTGTGGAACCCTTTAGATACCGTGTAGAGTCAACATGGACCAGTATCCCTGTGGAACGCTTTAGATACCGTGTAGAGTCCACATGGACCAGCATCCCTGTGGAACGCTTTAGATACCGTGTAGAGTCAACATGGACCAGTATCCCTGTGGAACCCTTTAGATACCGTGTAGAGTCAACATGGACCAGTATCCCTGTGGAACCCTTTAGATACCGTGTAGAGTCAACATGGACCAGTATCCCTGTGGAACGCTTTAGATACCGTGTAGAGTCAACATGGACCAGCATCCCTGTGGAACGCTTTAGATACCGTGTAGAGTCCACATGGACCAGCATCCCTGTGGAACGCTTTAGATACCGTGTAGAGTCAACATGGACCAGTATCCCTGTGGAACCCTTTAGATACCGTGTAGAGTCAACATGGACCAGTATCCCTGTGGAACCCTTTAGATACCGTGTAGAGTCAACATGGACCAGCATCCCTGTGGAACGCTTTAGATACCGTGTAGAGTCAACATGGACCAGCATCCCTGTGGAACCCTTTAGATACCGTGTAGAGTCAACATGGACCAGTATCCCTGTGGAACGCTTTAGATACCGTGTAGAGTCAACATGGACCAGTATCCCTGTGGAACCCTTTAGATACCGTGTAGAGTCAACATGGACCAGTATCCCTGTGGAACCCTTTAGATACCGTGTAGAGTCAACATGGACCAGCATCCCTGTGGAACGCTTTAGATACCGTGTAGAGTCAACATGGACCAGCATCCCTGTGGAACGCTTTAGATACCGTGTAGAGTCAACATGGACCAGTATCCCTGTGGAACGCTTTAGATACCGTGTAGAGTCAACATGGACCAGTATCCCTGTGGAACGCTTTAGATACCGTGTAGAGTCAACATGGACCAGTATCCCTGTGGAACCCTTTAGATACCGTGTAGAGTCAACATGGACCAGTATCCCTGTGGAACGCTTTAGATACCGTGTAGAGTCAACATGGACCAGCATCCCTGTGGAACGCTTTAGATACCGTGTAGAGTCAACATGGACCAGCATCCCTGTGGAACCCTTTAGATACCGTGTAGAGTCAACATGGACCAGTATCCCTGTGGAACGCTTTAGATACCGTGTAGAGTCAACATGGACCAGTATCCCTGTGGAACCCTTTAGATACCGTGTAGAGTCAACATGGACCAGCATCCCTGTGGAACGCTTTAGATACCGTGTAGAGTCAACATGGACCAGCATCCCTGTGGAACGCTTTAGATACCGTGTAGAGTCAACATGGACCAGCATCCCTGTGGAACGCTTTAGATACCGTGTAGAGTCAACATGGACCAGTATCCCTGTGGAACGCTTTAGATACCGTGTAGAGTCAACATGGACCAGCATCCCTGTGGAACCCTTTAGATACCGTGTAGAGTCAACATGGACCAGTATCCCTGTGGAACGCTTTAGATACCGTGTAGAGTCAACATGGACCAGTATCCCTGTGGAACGCTTTAGATACCGTGTAGAGTCAACATGGACCAGTATCCCTGTGGAACGCTTTAGATACCGTGTAGAGTCAACATGGACCAGTATCCCTGTGGAACGCTTTAGATACCGTGTAGAGTCAACATGGACCAGTATCCCTGTGGAACCCTTTAGATACCGTGTAGAGTCAACATGGACCAGCATCCCTGTGGAACGCTTTAGATACCGTGTAGAGTCAACATGGACCAGTATCCCTGTGGAACGCTTTAGATACCGTGTAGAGTCAACATGGACCAGTATCCCTGTGGAACCCTTTAGATACCGTGTAGAGTCAACATGGACCAGTATCCCTGTGGAACGCTTTAGATACCGTGTAGAGTCAACATGGACCAGCATCCCTGTGGAACGCTTTAGATACCGTGTAGAGTCAACATGGACCAGTATCCCTGTGGAACGCTTTAGATACCGTGTAGAGTCAACATGGACCAGTATCCCTGTGGAACCTTTAGATACCGTGTAGAGTCAACATGGACCAGTATCCCTGTGGAACGCTTTAGATACCGTGTAGAGTCAACATGGACCAGTATCCCTGTGGAACCCTTTAGATACCGTGTAGAGTCAACATGGACCAGTATCCCTGTGGAACGCTTTAGATACCGTGTAGAGTCAACATGGACCAGTATCCCTGTGGAACGCTTTAGATACCGTGTAGAGTCAACATGGACCAGTATCCCTGTGGAACCCTTTAGATACCGTGTAGAGTCAACATGGACCAGTATCCCTGTGGAACGCTTTAGATACCGTGTAGAGTCAACATGGACCAGTATCCCTGTGGAACGCTTTAGATACCGTGTAGAGTCAACATGGACCAGTATCCCTGTGGAACGCTTTAGATACCGTGTAGAGTCAACATGGACCAGTATCCCTGTGGAACGCTTTAGATACCGTGTAGAGTCAACATGGACCAGTATCCCTGTGGAACCCTTTAGATACCGTGTAGAGTTAACATGGACCAGTATCCCTGTGGAACCCTTTAGATACCGTGTAGAGTCAACATGGACCAGTATCCCTGTGGAACCCTTTAGATACCGTGTAGAGTTAACATGGACCAGCATCCCTGTGGAACCCTTTAGATACCGTGTAGAGTCAACATGGACCAGTATCCCTGTGGAACCCTTTAGATACCGTGTAGAGTCAACATGGACCAGTATCCCTGTGGAACCTTTAGATACCGTGTAGAGTCAACATGGACCAGTATCCCTGTGGAACGCTTTAGATACCGTGTAGAGTCAACATGGACCAGTATCCCTGTGGAACGCTTTAGATACCGTGTAGAGTCAACATGGACCAGCATCCCTGTGGAACGCTTTAGATACCGTGTAGAGTCAACATGGACCAGTATCCCTGTGGAACGCTGTAGATACCGTGTAGAGTCAACATGGACCAGCATCCCTGTGGAACGCTTTAGATACCGTGTAGAGTCAACATGGACCAGTATCCCTGTGGAACGCTTTAGATACCGTGTAGAGTCAACATGGACCAGTATCCCTGTGGAACGCTTTAGATACCGTGTAGAGTCAACATGGACCAGTATCCCTGTGGAACCCTTTAGATACCGTGTAGAGTCAACATGGACCAGTATCCCTGTGGAACGCTTTAGATACCGTGTAGAGTCAACATGGACCAGTATCCCTGTGGAACGCTTTAGATACCGTGTAGAGTCAACATGGACCAGTATCCCTGTGGAACCCTTTAGATACCGTGTAGAGTCAACATGGACCAGTATCCCTGTGGAACGCTTTAGATACCGTGTAGAGTCAACATGGACCAGCATCCCTGTGGAACGCTTTAGATACCGTGTAGAGTCAACATGGACCAGTATCCCTGTGGAACCCTTTAGATACCGTGTAGAGTCAACATGGACCAGCATCCCTGTGGAACCCTTTAGATACCGTGTAGAGTCAACATGGACCAGTATCCCTGTGGAACGCTTTAGATACCGTGTAGAGTCAACATGGACCAGTATCCCTGTGGAACCTTTAGATACCGTGTAGAGTCAACATGGACCAGTATCCCTGTGGAACCCTTTAGATACCGTGTAGAGTCAACATGGACCAGTATCCCTGTGGAACGCTTTAGATACCGTGTAGAGTCAACATGGACCAGTATCCCTGTGGAACGCTTTAGATACCGTGTAGAGTCAACATGGACCAGTATCCCTGTGGAACGCTTTAGATACCGTGTAGAGTCAACATGGACCAGTATCCCTGTGGAATGCTTTAGATACCGTGTAGAGTCAACATGGACCAGCATCCCTGTGGAACCCTTTAGATACCGTGTAGAGTCAACATGGACCAGTATCCCTGTGGAACGCTTTAGATACCGTGTAGAGTCAACATGGACCAGTATCCCTGTGGAACCCTTTAGATACCGTGTAGAGTCAACATGGACCAGTATCCCTGTGGAACCCTTTAGATACCGTGTAGAGTCAACATGGACCAGTATCCCTGTGGAACGCTTTAGATACCGTGTAGAGTCAACATGGACCAGTATCCCTGTGGAACCCTTTAGATACCGTGTAGAGTCAACATGGACCAGCATCCCTGTGGAACCCTTTAGATACCGTGTAGAGTCAACATGGACCAGTATCCCTGTGGAACGCTTTAGATACCGTGTAGAGTCAACATGGACCAGTATCCCTGTGGAACCCTTTAGATACCGTGTAGAGTCAACATGGACCAGCATCCCTGTGGAACCCTTTAGATACCGTGTAGAGTCAACATGGACCAGCATCCCTGTGGAACCCTTTAGATACCGTGTAGAGTCAACATGGACCAGTATCCCTGTGGAACCCTTTAGATACCGTGTAGAGTCAACATGGACCAGCATCCCTGTGGAACGCTTTAGATACCGTGTAGAGTCAACATGGACCAGTATCCCTGTGGAACGCTTTAGATACCGTGTAGAGTCAACATGGACCAGTATCCCTGTGGAACCCTTTAGATACCGTGTAGAGTCAACATGGACCAGCATCCCTGTGGAACGCTTTAGATACCGTGTAGAGTCAACATGGACCAGTATCCCTGTGGAACCCTTTAGACACCGTGTAGAGTCAACATGGACCAGTATCCCTGTGGAACGCTTTAGATACCGTGTAGAGTCAACATGGACCAGTATCCCTGTGGAACGCTTTAGATACCGTGTAGAGTCAACATGGACCAGCATCCCTGTGGAACCCTTTAGATACCGTGTAGAGTCAACATGGACCAGTATCCCTGTGGAACGCTTTAGATACCGTGTAGAGTCAACATGGACCAGCATCCCTGTGGAACCCTTTAGACACCGTGTAGAGTCAACATGGACCAGTATCCCTGTGGAACGCTGTAGATACCGTGTAGAGTCAACATGGACCAGTATCCCTGTGGAACCCTTTAGATACCGTGTAGAGTCAACATGGACCAGTATCCCTGTGGAACGCTTTAGATACCGTGTAGAGTCAACATGGACCAGTATCCCTGTGGAACCCTTTAGATACCGTGTAGAGTCAACATGGACCAGTATCCCTGTGGAACGCTTTAGATACCGTGTAGAGTCAACATGGACCAGTATCCCTGTGGAACGCTTTAGATACCGTGTAGAGTCAACATGGACCAGTATCCCTGTGGAACCCTTTAGATACCGTGTAGAGTCAACATGGACCAGTATCCCTGTGGAACCCTTTAGATACCGTGTAGAGTCAACATGGACCAGCATCCCTGTGGAACGCTTTAGATACCGTGTAGAGTCAACATGGACCAGTATCCCTGTGGAACGCTTTAGATACCGTGTAGAGTCAACATGGACCAGCATCCCTGTGGAACCCTTTAGATACCGTGTAGAGTCAACATGGACCAGTATCCCTGTGGAACGCTTTAGATACCGTGTAGAGTCAACATGGACCAGCATCCCTGTGGAACCCTTTAGATACCGTGTAGAGTCAACATGGACCAGTATCCCTGTGGAACCCTTTAGATACCGTGTAGAGTCAACATGGACCAGTATCCCTGTGGAACCCTTTAGATACCGTGTAGAGTCAACATGGACCAGTATCCCTGTGGAACGCTTTAGATACCGTGTAGAGTCAACATGGACCAGTATCCCTGTGGAACCCTTTAGATACCGTGTAGAGTCAACATGGACCAGTATCCCTGTGGAACGCTTTAGATACCGTGTAGAGTCAACATGGACCAGTATCCCTGTGGAACGCTTTAGATACCGTGTAGAGTCAACATGGACCAGTATCCCTGTGGAACCCTTTAGATACCGTGTAGAGTCAACATGGACCAGTATCCCTGTGGAACCCTTTAGATACCGTGTAGAGTCAACATGGACCAGCATCCCTGTGGAACGCTTTAGATACCGTGTAGAGTCAACATGGACCAGTATCCCTGTGGAACCCTTTAGATACCGTGTAGAGTCAACATGGACCAGCATCCCTGTGGAACGCTTTAGATACC
Organism: Oncorhynchus masou masou; assembly: GCF_036934945.1. Classification (NCBI taxonomy): domain Eukaryota; kingdom Metazoa; phylum Chordata; class Actinopteri; order Salmoniformes; family Salmonidae; genus Oncorhynchus; species Oncorhynchus masou. The sequence continues at coordinate 3,430,208 of NC_088222.1, read as the reverse complement.
GTGTAGAGTCAACATGGACCAGTATCCCTGTGGAACGCTTTAGATACCGTGTAGAGTCAACATGGACCAGTATCCCTGTGGAACGCTTTAGATACCGTGTAGAGTCAACATGGACCAGCATCCCTGTGGAACCCTTTAGATACCGTGTAGAGTCAACATGGACCAGCATCCCTGTGGAACGCTTTAGATACCGTGTAGAGTCAACATGGACCAGTATCCCTGTGGAACCCTTTAGATACCGTGTAGAGTCAACATGGACCAGCATCCCTGTGGAACCCTTTAGATACCGTGTAGAGTCAACATGGACCAGTATCCCTGTGGAACGCTTTAGATACCGTGTAGAGTCAACATGGACCAGTATCCCTGTGGAACCCTTTAGATACCGTGTAGAGTCAACATGGACCAGTATCCCTGTGGAACCCTTTAGATACCGTGTAGAGTCCACATGGACCAGCATCCCTGTGGAACGCTTTAGATACCGTGTAGAGTCAACATGGACCAGTATCCCTGTGGAACCCTTTAGATACCGTGTAGAGTCAACATGGACCAGTATCCCTGTGGAACGCTTTAGATACCGTGTAGAGTCAACATGGACCAGCATCCCTGTGGAACGCTTTAGATACCGTGTAGAGTCAACATGGACCAGTATCCCTGTGGAACCCTTTAGATACCGTGTAGAGTCAACATGGACCAGTATCCCTGTGGAACGCTTTAGATACCGTGTAGAGTCAACATGGACCAGCATCCCTGTGGAACGCTTTAGATACCGTGTAGAGTCAACATGGACCAGTATCCCTGTGGAACCCTTTAGATACCGTGTAGAGTCAACATGGACCAGCATCCCTGTGGAACGCTTTAGATACCGTGTAGAGTCAACATGGACCAGTATCCCTGTGGAACCCTTTAGATACCGTGTAGAGTCAACATGGACCAGTATCCCTGTGGAACGCTTTAGATACCGTGTAGAGTCAACATGGACCAGCATCCCTGTGGAACGCTGTAGATACCGTGTAGAGTCAACATGGACCAGTATCCCTGTGGAACCCTTTAGATACCGTGTAGAGTCAACATGGACCAGTATCCCTGTGGAACGCTTTAGATACCGTGTAGAGTCAACATGGACCAGCATCCCTGTGGAACCCTTTAGATACCGTGTAGAGTCAACATGGACCAGTATCCCTGTGGAACCCTTTAGATACCGTGTAGAGTCAACATGGACCAGCATCCCTGTGGAACCCTTTAGATACCGTGTAGAGTCAACATGGACCAGCATCCCTGTGGAACGCTTTAGATACCGTGTAGAGTCAACATGGACCAGTATCCCTGTGGAACGCTTTAGATACCGTGTAGAGTCAACATGGACCAGTATCCCTGTGGAACGCTTTAGATACCGTGTAGAGTCAACATGGACCAGTATCCCTGTGGAACGCTTTAGATACCGTGTAGAGTCAACATGGACCAGTATCCCTGTGGAACCCTTTAGATACCGTGTAGAGTCAACATGGACCAGTATCCCTGTGGAACCCTTTAGATACCGTGTAGAGTCCACATGGACCAGTATCCCTGTGGAACCCTTTAGATACCGTGTAGAGTCAACATGGACCAGTATCCCTGTGGAACCCTTTAGATACCGTGTAGAGTCAACATGGACCAGTATCCCTGTGGAACCCTTTAGATACCGTGTAGAGTCAACATGGACCAGCATCCCTGTGGAACCCTTTAGATACCGTGTAGAGTCAACATGGACCAGTATCCCTGTGGAACCCTTTAGATACCGTGTAGAGTCAACATGGACCAGTATCCCTGTGGAACCCTTTAGATACCGTGTAGAGTCAACATGGACCAGCATCCCTGTGGAACCCTTTAGATACCGTGTAGAGTCAACATGGACCAGTATCCCTGTGGAACCCTTTAGATACCGTGTAGAGTCAACATGGACCAGTATCCCTGTGGAACCCTTTAGATACCGTGTAGAGTCAACATGGACCAGTATCCCTGTGGAACCCTTTAGATACCGTGTAGAGTCAACATGGACCAGTATCCCTGTGGAACCCTTTAGATACCGTGTAGAGTCAACATGGACCAGTATCCCTGTGGAACCCTTTAGATACCGTGTAGAGTCAACATGGACCAGTATCCCTGTGGAACGCTTTAGATACCGTGTAGAGTCAACATGGACCAGTATCCCTGTGGAACCCTTTAGATACCGTGTAGAGTCAACATGGACCAGTATCCCTGTGGAACGCTTTAGATACCGTGTAGAGTCAACATGGACCAGTATCCCTGTGGAACCCTTTAGATACCGTGTAGAGTCAACATGGACCAGTATCCCTGTGGAACGCTTTAGATACCGTGTAGAGTCAACATGGACCAGCATCCCTGTGGAACGCTTTAGATACCGTGTAGAGTCAACATGGACCAGCATCCCTGTGGAACGCTTTAGATACCGTGTAGAGTCAACATGGACCAGTATCCCTGTGGAACCTTTAGATACCGTGTAGAGTCAACATGGACCAGCATCCCTGTGGAACCCTTTAGATACCGTGTAGAGTCAACATGGACCAGTATCCCTGTGGAACGCTTTAGATACCGTGTAGAGTCAACATGGACCAGTATCCCTGTGGAACGCTTTAGATACCGTGTAGAGTCAACATGGACCAGCATCCCTGTGGAACGCTTTAGATACCGTGTAGAGTCAACATGGACCAGTATCCCTGTGGAACGCTTTAGATACCGTGTAGAGTCAACATGGACCAGCATCCCTGTGGAACGCTTTAGATACCGTGTAGAGTCAACATGGACCAGTATCCCTGTGGAACGCTTTAGATACCGTGTAGAGTCAACATGGACCAGCATCCCTGTGGAACGCTTTAGATACCGTGTAGAGTCAACATGGACCAGTATCCCTGTGGAACTTTAGATACCGTGTAGAGTCAACATGGACCAGTATGGAACCTTTAGATACCGTGTAGAGTCAACATGGACCAGTATCCCTGTGGAACGCTTTTAGAGTCAACATGGACCAGTATCCCTGTGGAACGCTTTAGATACCGTGTAGAGTCAACATGGACCAGTATCCCTGTGGAACGCTTTAGATACCGTGTAGAGTCAACATGGACCAGCATCCCTGTGGAACCCTTTAGATACCGTGTAGAGTCAACATGGACCAGTATCCCTGTGGAACCCTTTAGATACCGTGTAGAGTCAACATGGACCAGTATCCCTGTGGAACCCTTTAGATACCGTGTAGAGTCAACATGGACCAGTATCCCTGTGGAACCCTTTAGATACCGTGTAGAGTCAACATGGACCAGTATCCCTGTGGAACCCTTTAGATACCGTGTAGAGTCAACATGGACCAGTATCCCTGTGGAACCCTTTAGATACCGTGTAGAGTCAACATGGACCAGTATCCCTGTGGAACGCTGTAGATACCGTGTAGAGTCAACATGGACCAGCATCCCTGTGGAACGCTTTAGATACCGTGTAGAGTCAACATGGACCAGTATCCCTGTGGAACGCTGTAGATACCGTGTAGAGTCCACATGGACCAGTATCCCTGTGGAACCCTTTAGATACCGTGTAGAGTCAACATGGACCAGTATCCCTGTGGAACGCTTTAGATACCGTGTAGAGTCAACATGGACCAGTATCCCTGTGGAACCCTTTAGACACCGTGTAGAGTCAACATGGACCAGTATCCCTGTGGAACGCTTTAGATACCGTGTAGAGTCAACATGGACCAGCATCCCTGTGGAACCCTTTAGATACCGTGTAGAGTCAACATGGACCAGTATCCCTGTGGAACCCTTTAGATACCGTGTAGAGTCAACATGGACCAGTATCCCTGTGGAACCCTTTAGATACCGTGTAGAGTCAACATGGACCAGTATCCCTGTGGAACCCTTTAGATACCGTGTAGAGTCAACATGGACCAGTATCCCTGTGGAACCCTTTAGATACCGTGTAGAGTCAACATGGACCAGTATCCCTGTGGAACCCTTTAGATACCGTGTAGAGTCAACATGGACCAGTATCCCTGTGGAACCCTTTAGATACCGTGTAGAGTCAACATGGACCAGTATCCCTGTGGAACCCTTTAGATACCGTGTAGAGTCAACATGGACCAGTATCCCTGTGGAACGCTTTAGATACCGTGTAGAGTCAACATGGACCAGTATCCCTGTGGAACCCTTTAGATACCGTGTAGAGTCAACATGGACCAGTATCCCTGTGGAACCCTTTAGATACCGTGTAGAGTCAACATGGACCAGTATCCCTGTGGAACCCTTTAGATACCGTGTAGAGTCAACATGGACCAGTATCCCTGTGGAACCCTTTAGATACCGTGTAGAGTCAACATGGACCAGTATCCCTGTGGAACGCTTTAGATACCTTGTAGAGTCAACATGGACCAGTATCCCTGTGGAACCCTTTAGATACCTTGTAGAGTCAACATGGACCAGTATCCCTGTGGAACCCTTTAGATACCGTGTAGAGTCAACATGGACCAGTATCCCTGTGGAACCCTTTAGATACCGTGTAGAGTCAACATGGACCAGTATCCCTGTGGAACCCTTTAGATACCGTGTAGAGTCAACATGGACCAGTATCCCTGTGGAACGCTTTAGATACCGTGTAGAGTCAACATGGACCAGTATCCCTGTGGAACGCTTTAGATACCGTGTAGAGTCAACATGGACCAGCATCCCTGTGGAACCCTTTAGATACCGTGTAGAGTCAACATGGACCAGTATCCCTGTGGAACGCTTTAGATACCGTGTAGAGTCAACATGGACCAGTATCCCTGTGGAACCCTTTAGATACCGTGTAGAGTCAACATGGACCAGTATCCCTGTGGAACGCTTTAGATACCGTGTAGAGTCAACATGGACCAGTATCCCTGTGGAACGCTTTAGATACCGTGTAGAGTCAACATGGACCAGTATCCCTGTGGAACGCTTTAGATACCGTGTAGAGTCAACATGGACCAGCATCCCTGTGGAACCCTTTAGATACCGTGTAGAGTCAACATGGACCAGTATCCCTGTGGAACCCTTTAGATACCGTGTAGAGTCAACATGGACCAGTATCCCTGTGGAACGCTTTAGATACCGTGTAGAGTCAACATGGACCAGTATCCCTGTGGAACGCTTTAGATACCGTGTAGAGTCAACATGGACCAGCATCCCTGTGGAACGCTTTAGATACCGTGTAGAGTCAACATGGACCAGTATCCCTGTGGAACCCTTTAGATACCGTGTAGAGTCAACATGGACCAGTATCCCTGTGGAACCCTTTAGATACCGTGTAGAGTCAACATGGACCAGTATCCCTGTGGAACCCTTTAGATACCGTGTAGAGTCAACATGGACCAGTATCCCTGTGGAACCCTTTAGATACCGTGTAGAGTCAACATGGACCAGCATCCCTGTGGAACGCTTTAGATACCGTGTAGAGTCAACATGGACCAGTATCCCTGTGGAACGCTTTAGATACCGTGTAGAGTCAACATGGACCAGTATCCCTGTGGAACGCTTTAGATACCGTGTAGAGTCAACATGGACCAGCATCCCTGTGGAACCTTTAGATTCCGTAGAGTCAACATGGACCAGCATCCCTGTGGAACCCTTTAGATACCCTGTAGAGTCAACATGGACCAGCATCCCTGTGGAACCCTTTAGATACCGTGTAGAGTCAACATGGACCAGTATCCCTGTGGAACGCTTTAGATACTAGACGTGTAGAGTCAACATGGACCAGTATCCCTGTGGAACGCTTTAGATACCGTGTAGAGTCAACATGGACCAGTATCCCTGTGGAACGCTTTAGATACCGTGTAGAGTCAACATGGACCAGCATCCCTGTGGAACCCTTTAGATACCGTGTAGAGTCAACATGGACCAGTATCCCTGTGGAACCCTTTAGATACCGTGTAGAGTCAACATGGACCAGTATCCCTGTGGAACGCTTTAGATACCGTGTAGAGTCAACATGGACCAGTATCCCTGTGGAACGCTTTAGATACCGTGTAGAGTCAACATGGACCAGCATCCCTGTGGAACGCTTTAGATACCGTGTAGAGTCAACATGGACCAGTATCCCTGTGGAACCCTTTAGATACCGTGTAGAGTCAACATGGACCAGTATCCCTGTGGAACCCTTTAGATACCGTGTAGAGTCAACATGGACCAGTATCCCTGTGGAACCCTTTAGATACCGTGTAGAGTCAACATGGACCAGTATCCCTGTGGAACCCTTTAGATACCGTGTAGAGTCAACATGGACCAGCATCCCTGTGGAACGCTTTAGATACCGTGTAGAGTCAACATGGACCAGTATCCCTGTGGAACGCTTTAGATACCGTGTAGAGTCAACATGGACCAGTATCCCTGTGGAACGCTTTAGATACCGTGTAGCGTCACCCTGGACCAGTTTCCCTGTGGTACGCTTTAGATTCCGTGTTTAGTCATCATTGATCAGTAGCCCTGTGGTTCGCTTTAGATTCCGTGTAGAGTCAACATGGACCAGTATCCCTGTGGAACCCTTTAGATACCCTGTAGAGTCAACATGGACCAGTATCCCTGTGGAACCCTTTAGATACCGTGTAGAGTCAACATGGACCAGTATCCCTGTGGAACCCTTTAGATACCGTGTAGAGTCAACATGGACCAGTATCCCTGTGGAACGCTTTAGATACCGTGTAGAGTCAACATGGACCAGTATCCCTGTGGAACGCTTTAGATACCGTGTAGAGTCAACATGGACCAGTATCCCTGTGGAACCCTTTAGATACCGTGTAGAGTCAACATGGACCAGCATCCCTGTGGAACCCTTTAGATACCGTGTAGAGTCAACATGGACCAGTATCCCTGTGGAACGCTTTAGATACCGTGTAGAGTCAACATGGACCAGTATCCCTGTGGAACGCTTTAGATACTGTGTAGAGTCAACATGGACCAGTATCCCTAGGGAACCCTTTAGATACCGTGTAGAGTCAACATGGACCAGTATCCCTGTGGAACGCTTTAGATACCCTGTAGAGTCAACATGGACCAGTATCCCTGTGGAACGCTTTAGATACCGTGTAGAGTCAACATGGACCAGTATCCCTGTGGAACCCTTTAGATACCGTGTAGAGTCCACATGGACCAGTATCCCTGTGGAACCCTTTAGATACCGTGTAGAGTCCACATGGACCAGTATCCCTGTGGAACCCTTTAGATACCGTGTAGAGTCAACATGGACCAGTATCCCTGTGGAACCCTTTAGATACCGTGTAGAGTCAACATGGACCAGTATCCCTGTGGAACCCTTTAGATACCGTGTAGAGTCCACATGGACCAGTATCCCTGTGGAACCCTTTAGATACCGTGTAGAGTCAACATGGACCAGTATCCCTGTGGAACGCTTTAGATACCGTGTAGAGTCAACATGGACCAGCATCCCTGTGGAACGCTTTAGATACCGTGTAGAGTCCACATGGACCAGTATCCCTGTGGAACGCTTTAGATACCGTGTAGAGTCCACATGGACCAGTATCCCTGTGGAACGCTTTAGATACCGTGTAGAGTCCACATGGACCAGCATCCCTGTGGAACCCTTTAGATACCGTGTAGAGTCAACATGGACCAGTATCCCTGTGGAACGCTTTAGATACCGTGTAGAGTCAACATGGACCAGTATCCCTAGGGAACCCTTTAGATACCGTGTAGAGTCCACATGGACCAGCATCCCTGTGGAACCCTTTAGATACCGTGTAGAGTCAACATGGACCAGTATCCCTGTGGAACGCTTTAGATACCGTGTAGAGTCCACATGGACCAGTATCCCTGTGGAACGCTTTAGATACCGTGTAGAGTCAACATGGACCAGCATCCCTGTGGAACGCTTTAGATACCGTGTAGAGTCAACATGGACCAGTATCCCTGTGGAACCCTTTAGATACCGTGTAGAGTCAACATGGACCAGTATCCCTGTGGAACCCTTTAGATACCGTGTAGAGTCAACATGGACCAGTATCCCTGTGGAACCCTTTAGATACCCTGTAGAGTCAACATGGACCAGTATCCCTGTGGAACCCTTTAGATACCGTGTAGAGTCCACATGGACCAGCATCCCTGTGGAACCCTTTAGATACCGTGTAGAGTCAACATGGACCAGTATCCCTGTGGAACCCTTTAGATACCGTGTAGAGTCCACATGGACCAGCATCCCTGTGGAACCCTTTAGATACCGTGTAGAGTCAACATGGACCAGCATCCCTGTGGAACCCTTTAGATACCGTGTAGAGTCAACATGGACCAGCATCCCTGTGAAACGCTTTAGATACCGTGTAGAGTCAACATGGACCAGCATCCCTGTGGAACCCTTTAGATACCGTGTAGAGTCAACATGGACCAGCATCCCTGTGGAACGCTTTAGATACCGTGTAGAGTCCACATGGACCAGTATCCCTGTGGAACGCTTTAGATACCGTGTAGAGTCCACATGGACCAGTATCCCTGTGGAACGCTTTAGATACCGTGTAGAGTCCACATGGACCAGCATCCCTGTGGAACCCTTTAGATACCGTGTAGAGTCAACATGGACCAGTATCCCTGTGGAACGCTTTAGATACCGTGTAGAGTCAACATGGACCAGTATCCCTGGGAACCCTTTAGATACCGTGTAGAGTCCACATGGACCAGCATCCCTGTGGAACCCTTTAGATACCGTGTAGAGTCAACATGGACCAGTATCCCTGTGGAACGCTTTAGATACCGTGTAGAGTCCACATGGACCAGTATCCCTGTGGAACGCTTTAGATACCGTGTAGAGTCAACATGGACCAGCATCCCTGTGGAACGCTTTAGATACCGTGTAGAGTCAACATGGACCAGTATCCCTGTGGAACCCTTTAGATACCGTGTAGAGTCCACATGGACCAGTATCCCTGTGGAACCCTTTAGATACCGTGTAGAGTCAACATGGACCAGTATCCCTGTGGAACCCTTTAGATACCGTGTAGAGTCAACATGGACCAGCATCCCTGTGGAACCCTTTAGATACCGTGTAGAGTCCACATGGACCAGCATCCCTGTGGAACCCTTTAGATACCGTGTAGAGTCAACATGGACCAGTATCCCTGTGGAACCCTTTAGATACCGTGTAGAGTCCACATGGACCAGCATCCCTGTGGAACCCTTTAGATACCGTGTAGAGTCAACATGGACCAGTATCCCTGTGGAACCCTTTAGATACCGTGTAGAGTCAACATGGACCAGCATCCCTGTGGAACCCTTTAGATACCGTGTAGAGTCCACATGGACCAGCATCCCTGTGGAACCCTTTAGATACCGTGTAGAGTCAACATGGACCAGTATCCCTGTGGAACCCTTTAGATACCGTGTAGAGTCCACATGGACCAGCATCCCTGTGGAACGCTTTAGATACCGTGTAGAGTCAACATGGACCAGTATCCCTGTGGAACGCTTTAGATACCGTGTAGAGTCAACATGGACCAGCATCCCTGTGGAACCCTTTAGATACCGTGTAGAGTCAACATGGACCAGTATCCCTGTGGAACCCTTTAGATACCGTGTAGAGTCAACATGGACCAGCATCCCTGTGGAACCCTTTAGATACCGTGTAGAGTCACATGGACCAGCATCCCTGTGGAACGCTTTAGATACCGTGTAGAGTCAACATGGACCAGTATCCCTGTGGAACGCTTTAGATACCGTGTAGAGTCAACATGGACCAGTATCCCTGTGGAACCCTTTAGATACCGTGTAGAGTCAACATGGACCAGTATCCCTGTGGAACCCTTTAGATACCGTGTAGAGTCAACATGGACCAGTATCCCTGTGGAACCCTTTAGATACCGTGTAGAGTCAACATGGACCAGCATCCCTGTGGAACCCTTTAGATACCGTGTAGAGTCAACATGGACCAGTATCCCTGTGGAACCCTTTAGATACCGTGTAGAGTCAACATGGACCAGCATCCCTGTGGAACGCTTTAGATACCGTGTAGAGTCAACATGGACCAGAATCCCTGTGGAACGCTTTAGATACCGTGTAGAGTCAACATGGACCAGCATCCCTGTGGAACCCTTTAGACACCGTGTAGAGTCAACATGGACCAGTATCCCTGTGGAACCCTTTAGATACCGTGTAGAGTCCACATGGACCAGCATCCCTGTGGAACCCTTTAGATACCGTGTAGAGTCCATTCCCTGACGAACTGAGGCTGTTCTGAGGGCAAAAGGGGGAGAGGAACTCCATATTAGGAAGGTGTTCCTCATGTCAGGTACACTCAGTGTATATTTGTCATTGTGTTTAAGGTTATTGTCCTGCCGAAAGGTGAATTTGTCACCCAGTGGCTGGTAGTCCTCACCAGGAAGAGAAAAATAAACGTTAGTCCTCACCAGGAAGAGATAAATAAACATTAGTCCTCACCAGGAAGAGATAAATAAACATTAGTTCTCACCAGGAAGAGATAAATAAACATTAGTTCTCACCAGGAAGAGATAAATAAACATTAGTCCTCACCAGGAAGAGATAAATAAACATTAGTCCTCACCAGGAAGAGATACATAAACATTAGTCCTCACCAGGAAGAGAAAAAGAAACAGAGAAAAAGAAAAGTTAGTCCTCACCAGGAAGAGAGCGATAGAGCTGCCCAGGACGAACCCAGCGATGACATCAGAACAGTGGTTCCGGTACTCCGAGACCCGGTTGAGCCCGGTGAGGAATGCTGTACACAGGGTACCCAGGCACAGCACAGGTTTGGCCAGGCGACTACTCTTGGTCTTTATGGTGCTAGTGATGTACATCTGGAACAACAAGACACCAGAACATGGTGAGACAAAACCACAGAGATTCAAAAAGAATCCATCTCTATGAACGGAGCAGCCTGCCTCTGTAAAACAGGCGTCGAGATCTGAAAAACAGAGCTCGATAAGTGACAACACTATGACTGAATTACCAGCTTCTGTAACACAGGAGGAATACATATCCCTTTGACACAAACTGTCAGTTTGTGTTTAGTCATCACCATCATCATCATCATCATCACCATCATCATCATCATCATCATCACCATCATCATCACCATTCTCATCATCATCAGTCACATCATCACCAACATTATCATCATCATCACCATTCTCATCATCATCATCATCCTCACCATCACCACCATCATCATTCTCGTCACCATCAATCTCATCATCATCACCACCATTACTCTCATCATCACCAACATCATTATTCTCATCATCATCATTACTCTCATCACCATCATCAATCTCATCATCATCACCACCATTACTCTCATCATCACCAACATCATTACTCTCATCATCATCATCATCAATCTCATCATCATCACCAACATTACTCTCATCATCACCAACATCATTATTCTCACCAACATCATTATTCTCATCACCATCATCAATCTCATCATCATCACCACCATTACTCTCATCATCATCATCAATCTCATCATCATCACCACCATTACTCTCATCATCACCAACATCATTATTCTCATCATCATCATTACTCTCATCATCATCATCGCCGTCATCGCCATTGTTAATGACTAATGACTAGAGCACATTTTAGTT